>NW_027395990.1:0-278884 GCF_047715735.1 Aspergillus multicolor
GGGTGTCAATACTCATTTAAACTAAACAGTCCCTCAGGTTCCATTTGAGCCATTTCGCGGGTGAATAGCGTATCACGAGCCCGAAACACCAACTGACCCATCATAGTAGATTGCATCGTCAATCATCGAGCTGATATATCTCCATTTCTTGTTGTGCCGAAATCTAGCGTAGACAAACGGGCCTCTTTTATAAGCGAGCGGACGATTGCACAATATGCGTGCGAAATGGGGAGCAGCTCACTCCCGAATTCTCGTCTCTCACAATACAAATTATAATCAACAAGACAACACTTGAGAATATGGTCGAATTTCCAGTCTTTATGATGAGGGGTCTCAGGTGTTCGTTCCAGCCAGAGGCTCGATGGGAGTCGGGTAGGCGTGATATGCCCCAGGGCGATACTCACTGTGAGAATTCAACGGTCAGTTTATGGGCGTTGGAGAGTGGTTTACCAAAGATTATCGATGACAGAGATACTTACTGACATGGTCGGGGCACTCGTGGTGCTCCGGGCAACCCCATGCCTCGCTGTTTCTGGTGACGGAGAGTGCTTGCAGAAGGATTTCCCATCGGACATTGCTCAAACAGACCTGCTCTGGCTCTGGATCTAGACCGTCCAGTTTAGCGAAAACACACCAAGAGGGGAAGTAGGCCACATTCTGCAGGTGTTTGCTTCCAGGGTTCTCTAGCAGTTTCGACGTGACTGGCGCAGTTGGCAGCAGCTCGAAATATTAGTAGTAGGCACGGGTACTTCTGACTCACAGCGAGTCATCTATGATGAGATCTCTTCGAATTGAACTGTATCGGAGTTGTATTCCTGGCTGGAACTTATCGCCGGGTCATGACTAGTCAACCAGAACGAAGTCCGCGGTGACAGGAAAACTTTAAAAATAGCTCCAAGAGCCTGGGTTCTGCTCAGATGCAATGTATAGTAATACAGAAAGGAACATTTACTGGGCATATGCCTGACGGGTGTCTAATAATGAAGGAGTCTGAATGTTAGAAATGCAAGCTTTTTCTCGCGGTAGATGAGCTTTACAGGATGATTGATATTTCCCCAGCATCTGGACAGGATGGTCCCAGTATGTGCTATAGATTCCTTTCCAACGCCAAAGCGACGCGATCGTGGTCAGAGATCCCTGTATGGTTTCTGTCCAGATTCCTCCATAAACTCAATTTTTGTCCTGGACTTCTTCTTCTCCGTACAGTGCCCCATCATGAACCACCAGCCTGAACATGTGTTGTATCTCTGAAACAAGACCCGGTGTAAGGGTGAGCGCGACCGGTTCAATGCAAGGAAGGGAATCGTCTTTTAGCCATTTGTAAAACGCCGGACCATAGTACCTTGGAAACTCTATCACCAGCCGAGATTATCTTGGGAAGCATATCTCCAAAGTTTTGAGAGACGGCGGAAAGCTGATCACATCCGTTGGTTCAAAATCAACAGTCTCATCTAGGAATATGTTGACGCCTGCTGTCAGATGCTCGAGCGCGGCGAAGGGGCGAAGGTCTGTAGGCACGTCTTGGTTGAAATTGAAACTCCTCAGGTCTATATTCAACGTGACCAAAGTGCTTGCATGTTGCTTGATCAACGCGAGAAAGTCTTGATGAGTTGTTGAAGACTCTTCATCGTACTCTTTGTCGGAATCTGATATTCTACCAGCGAAGTACAGTTGACGTAAAGTTTTACGGACACTGAGCAAGCCCAGCAAGGTCTCCTCGCTAACCTCGCAAAGCCCGAATGCCAAAGTATCCAGCAATGCGCACTGTATCTTCTCTTCGCTTTTGTACTCGATGCGTTGGCCCTCACCGGTGAGGATTAGATACTTAGGCTTCGTAGACGAGCAAGTAGAGGGTTCAAGACAGAAGCATCCTCAGTCCACACTCAAGACCTGAGGCTATGGACCTTACCGCTTATAGCGGGTTGCCTGTCAAGCAGGTCGATGAACTCCTCAACGTTGAATGATAAGTTGATCTTTCGGAAGAGGAATGGGGTGACGAGAGAATGCAGGAGGCGGGATACGAGTGAAAGTGAGCGTAAGTCGTGCGTAGCTTTGCGCTCTTGGTAGAAGGAAAAATCAGGCCGAGGGGTGTCGGAAAATGTGGGCTCGATCCAAGAAATAATCTCGGAAAGTATCTCAACCGGTAGACTCAGAAGCCTTGAAGATTTCTGACAGTGGTCCATCTTCACGGTGTTAAGAGGAGGGTTGGAGTTGGTCAGGGAGAAGATGGCAGAGAACACAATCTGGAGAGAGAGAGAGGGAGGGAGAGAGAGAGAGAGAGAGAGAGAGAGAGAGAGAGAGAGAGAGAGAGAGAAATGAAGGTAAATAAGCTTGCTCTCAGTTGTTCCAGACCCGCTCACCTAGGCACTCCAGTTTGTTTTGAGGGCCAACGTGCTCAAGTATGTATCTCACATTGCCAGTGGACAGAATATCAGCGAGCCCTCGTTTATAGGGAACATTTCGCAGAGAGCTGACACTTTCAAGTTCACCAACCATGACTAACTTTCTGCGAGCAGTGTAGATACACAACCTGAAACAGGCACTTGGAACAGCGGCAGTCTTTGCGAAGAAGACACATTGAGAAAAAATACCGACCTATAGGCATCTATAAAAGGAGAATCTTCAACTGACCGCAGCCTGGACATTTTACATGTATAATGTTTGAGAATATAGATTTGACGTTCAACCAAGACTCAAGCTCTTAGAAAGCGAGGTCAATCATAGCACTGCCCTGTTTCAACTTGATTATATTTACGCCGCTCAGTTTGAGTAAGCTATAGTAATAAGATTATACTTAGTACTTCGTATCTAAGTATATCTTCAGCCCAGGGTACATGAAACTGCGGGGTTCTATACAGGGTATGATATAGAATCGTGGAGGGCGCCCAATCGCATCAAACCGACATTGTCCGCATTTCCATTTCTCTTGCATTCTAAGCCTTCTATACCATGCGCATGTAGGCTCAATGGAACTCTTTTTTGAGGGCTAACAACGATCCCAACCCCAAATACTCTTTGTGCTCAAGTAGCAACTGAGTTGCTGCGAGTATAGGAGATGAACATGTTTTATTGCTCCTGTGTGTTATGATCATACAGCTGAAAATGAACAATCTAAGCAGGGGTACGTACCTACCGCAGGACACAGCACACTAAAATGGTTCCCAGTATCCATCTCTACCCTGGCCAATCCCGTAACATGCATTACCAGATATCCCGACTCTAGAGTCACAGCCCCCAGGCCTCCATGTCCACCGGAGTCGTCCGACGCCCCGACGTACGCGGCCCGCGGGCCCTCCGATCCGAACGCCGAATCCAAAGTCCAGAGTCCAGACTACATCGTCTCCAACACGGAAATATCAGCCAGATTCAGCCATGCCCGGAGCCCACCTGGACTGGGTCTGCCCTGGTCTAGTCCCGTTCCTGAAGCCATGTGGATCTGGGCAGTTCCTGTTCCTGAATCCCGACGCAGTCGACCCACTACCTTGCTCCAACCTCTCCAAGGCAGGGGTCACAAAGTCAGAGTCAGATAGAGAGGTACGGAGTACGTGTGTGCGTAGTCTTGGTCAAGAAGGTAGCCGTACATAAAGATTGACATTCAGCAGCCTGACATAGAAAGGGCGAGTCAGTTGTGTACCGGCCGGTACGCCTCAAGCAAGAGTACAAGTTCGTTGCCTGACTCGCCGCGAGACGCGAGTCATGTCACTCAGCTTGCGTTCATCAAAGTCTGGCTGTCGATTTGCCGTTGCCGGTGTGATTAGGGAGACGGTTGGTTTTGGCTCCAGAGCTTGAACGTATGTCCTCCGTACTTTGTAGTAGTCTAGACATCTAGTGCCTAGCAACGTGCTATAAATGTGGGTACTGTTAGTGGGTGAGCCCGGCACCAGTAGACTGGTAGTAGTGGTCTTTAGATACTCTGCAGGCGCACCCAAGTGGGTAACTCTATGAAGTTAGGGCTCGGGGGCCAGTCTGCATCAGCAACGTACGTCTGATGTACACTGGACTAGTGCTTTGTAGGACGCTCAGGATCTGTGCTGAGTATCCAGGAATGGAAGATACTAGTAGCGGATCTAGATCTGCAGGGTGCTGACCTACATGGATTCATTTGATTCGTATTCTTTTCACCATGCTCTAGAGTAGAGAACGTACAGGTGGTGTACGCTATTGATCATTTCGAGTCCGAGGTCGACCCTGGCCTGGAAGATATTAGTAGTGCTGGTCGCCTCGACTGTTGAACACGCATCATTTGGCGATTCAGGGTATGGTACGCCCCCTGGCCTTGTGAATCAAGACTCATGCCAATCAATTCTTGCATTCAGTGAGCAGAGATAAGGTACCGAATCGGTCCGGCACATCCTGCCAACTGACACATGTGATCCATAGATAATGGCGTACCTTCCAATAGCCCCATCTTCTCAGTGTAACGAGAAAAGCCGAGAAATAGCCGAGTTAGTTATCAATTCGTGGCCAGGGTGGAGGACCGAAAGCATCCCTGTATATAAGCGGAAACGCACTCAATAGTGTGTGTCTCCGTACATATCCGAGTACCAAGTTCGAGTCCAGGGCCGCGCATCAAATGAGAAAGAAGAGGCTGGAGATTTTCCTCATTGGCGGCTTGCTTATTCATTAATTCCCGTTGTCCTTGTCTAGCCTAGCTTGCGCACGGGGCTTCGAGCACGGTAGTTAGTCTGCTGGCTAAGGCGGGCAGACCTACAAGCTAGGTGCTTTGACGCTTGAACGCCGTTGCCCAGAAAACAAGAGTCTACTATACCCCGTAACTCGCAAACGCCGTCGGTTTTCGTTGGCACTAGTACTTTAGTACAGTGGTTGGGGTATCGGGCAAGCCTAAACGGTCGAACTTGAGGCTTTTAGCCGTGCAGCGGTAGACCAGGGTACGTACCTCAGCCAGTGTAACTCGACTCCGGGGTAGATTTGTTTATGCGCTTCAGTGAGCTTGGTCCCCATACGACCCTAATAACCCCAACCCAACGGTCCCACCTGCTGGTTCGATCCTCGTGGACCGGAATACTTCCGAGAGAGTACCTGCAGGACCAGTCCAGGTAGTGCTGCTACTCTGTTCAGAGTATCTACTCCGCAAACTTAGAGAATAGATGCATTTTCCACCTGAAAGGTGAGTTCACTATTGCGTAATCAAGCGATCGGCAGGACTCTGCTCCTTTCACTGCGGAGGTAGCAACAGTTAGTCGATGGTTGGCTGAGGTGGCCTTGTGGGATAGTTTTCGGAGACTGACAATGCTGATGCTCCGTGAGTGGTTGGATGCCGGCTTTCCTTGAAAGGCGCCGTGAGATGAGTCGCAGGCGTTAGCTTAGCGCAGTGTAACAAAGTTTTATGGGGATGGATCGATGGTCCGTATCTGATTGAGTCACTGGACACTCTTCCGAAGTGAGGCGCGTTCTTTATGGAACGGCCCCCCGCCCCCCGCAGCACGGATCCATCGTGTTTGTTCGCGACATTAGTGAGTGATCACTGGTCACCATATAAAAGGTTTTTAAATGCGTCGTCATCAGCTTCCAGGGCTTCCTGCGAGCCGTTGGAGGCGAAAGGGGCTGGTTGGCTGGGTTTAGGGGTACGGTATATGAGCAAGGATGATATGATCGACAACTAACAAGCGGATGTGTGCCAGATTGATTCAAGTGACAATTTGCGCCGTCAGCAAAGCAAAACAAGGGTCATGTTTATGATCGCCAGGTCAGAGGATCTGGCAGAGAATATTAGCGCTACCCGCGGGAAATATTATCCTGCGCAGAAGGAGCAATCGGCGCAACCGCATTTGGCCTGCAGCTCGCAGGCTTCTCGGTGCTCAGAGGTATAGAATCAAGGCAAAGCGTCGCCCAGCTAGCGGACAATATAAGTACTCTTGCCTCACGATCGGGCCGAGACAGGATTGGCCTGTGGCGCATAGTCTAAAGCTCCTGTAAGCTGACCGGATTCTTAGCAGCGCGCAAGTGCCGTGATTCGCAGGCGGGCCAATTCTGGGGCACTCGGCCGCAAATTAATCGACAACGGTCATGCAATCATGGGTCCAATAGCCAGCAACCAAGAAGCGCCGGTGCACGCAAGAAAGGCAGTTCCGGGAGATGCGCTGCCGGGCTTCTCGGTGCGTGCAGCAAAAAAACAGTCGTGCGGGCTATCCCACCCGCGATTATCCTGATTGCGTAATTTCGGGGCTCCAGATTATCTCGGAGACGCAGATGGTTTGCTTGGGGATGGCAATGAAGACGCCGGGATGGGTGTGATAAAGCTGCATGGACCAGTGCCTGGAACGGATGGAGAATGATGGCCGGCGAGTGTCTCAAGGAGGAACTCCAAGTGGTCAAAACACGTGTGACAGCCGGGATGATTGTCGTCGATGGGCTCCGAGATGAATTGAGTCGAGTCAGTAGCTGGAGCTGGCGCTGGAGAGCAGACGATGGCAATGCCGGTCGCTGAGCACAGACTCCATTTCATCTCGGAGCAATACACTAGCAGTTGGGGCCTTGGCGACAATTTATATTATCTGCAGAGCTTCCGTTATATTGTTAATGGGCTGGCAGAGGAATAGACGAGGTCAAGGCGCTCAAGCATTCGAGCATCTCCTGATTTTCGCCTGATCTTCCCGCCGCCGGGGGGCAACAAGGCCAAATAACGAGAGAAAGGATAAGGTCCAAGCTCCTCGACTAAACTGGACACATGCTGCAGGCCTGCACTGGGGACATGTGATGCTGCCTGTGCGAGAGTCTAGATCAGGCTTGCGACGGCTAAAGAAAGAAGAAACAAAGAAGGCTCGTCAGTCATTATCGTAGGATTCAACCGTCTAGAAATCCCAATCCTGAATCCAAACGCCAGACAAATGGGTTCCGTCCGTCTAAGGCAAAAGTAAACTCCCAATTGTTCCTTCCAGCAACAACAGTCGTATGTAATAAAACACAGTCGAAGAAAAGCAGACGATCAAGCAGTTTATAGCGAACAGAGGTATCATAGCGATAATAACAGTCAAAAACCAGAGCAGCGGCTTGTTTCGAGTAGAGAAAGGAAGGTCGTCGTGACATCAGCGGGCAGTTGTATACAAGTTGAATAGGGTTTCCGATAGCCCCAAGGCCTGAGGTTGCCTAGCTTTGGCACTGCGGCAACCAATTCATTGAAAGGCAGTTTCGTTGTCAACAGTTGCAAAGCACACACTTCCCCACGACGACAATGAACCGGTCGTGCGGTGAACTAGGACATCGGGCCTCTTTTGGCTCATCGATCGATGTGCGAATGACATGAGAGCTGGGTTGGTTGCAGCTGCTGTAGATGTAGTAATTCTTGTAGTGATTGCACATCGTTGTTGGAAAACTGACGGGCCAGCCAAAATCAGTACGAGCGAGGAGAAGTGGCGGTCGAGCGATTGGTTCACTCTTTCAATGCTAGGTACGATATGGGTATAGATGCAATTGCAGCAGGATTGACGTTAGGTGCAGCGGATGGAAGGTGATACGGCCCAGTTTGAGATGGGAAAATCGAGGATGATGCGCAAATGTACCAGCAGCAAAGAACATTATATACTCATGGAGCCTTGCTGGTGGATTCATGAAGAGAAGTGGTCCAACTTGTAACTGCCATCATCAAGGATTATAGTAGGGTCCGGGTCCGTCACAAGCCAGGTGCAGTCTGCCAGGGTTACTCGACAGGGGAGCTGGAAAAAAAAGGCAGGATCGAAAACTGATTGGCTTTTTTTCCTGCTTCCGGGTGCTATTATTCGGGAATGTCTATTATTATTCTCAGTCGACTATTTGTCCCAAGTAGTCCAAGGTTAAATATCAGGGATTGATGGAGATTTCATCCCGAGCCAACCACAGCAAGGGAAAGAGCCCATCCAGTAGCCTAGCATCATGGATGTCATGTTCCGAGCCATCGGCTCCGAAGTCGAGCGGTACCGCGGCTTCGTTGGAGGTTGCAGCTGTGAAAAAGAAGGGTGGAACTCAGGGGGCCCACTTGGATAGCTTCAGTTTTGTTTTCATGGGTCCATCCGTTTCGGCTCGATCGGTTTGAGAATATTTATGGGTGATCGACGTGACGCCGTCCCTCAAAAGCCGTTGACGCAGTCTAAGCCTTTATCGGCACGTGGCGCTAGCTGGGATCTTATGCAGAAATCAATAGTCAGTTGGCTTAACTCTGAGACTTGACGATGTACGGAGTACTGTGCTGTCGGAACTGCGCTGGACGCAAAGCCGAAATCGGAATAGTAGCGGTCCAATGGAATAGTTCCACTGTAATCGTAATGCTTCGTAAGGTTAATATATGTGGAAAATTCGTACGTGCCGGTAGATTCGGCAGTTGTAACCACCAGCCTGCAGTCCCCGCAGCATAAACTTTGGCATAGGCCAGGGTTTCTCCTGCGGGACAAGGGATGAGAGCTAGGTATATGCTCCATCTCACGACTACTAGATGATATGTTATCAGCAATATCCTTCGGAAGAACACCAATTGGCCGCGGCCATTTTAATTCCGGCTCTTATAACTGGATCTTCGCACTTACGTATTCCGTCTACCATGCGGGCGCTGGACCATGCTCGAGATATACAATAATACCCTATCTTGCCTTAGCCAAGCACCGCGCCCAGTCAAAGCAGCTTGAACTCACTTGGCCTAGTCCATACGAGATAGCGTTTTCGAGTTCGTCCCCTGTTTTTGCATATCCTCAACTTTAAGCCACGTCAAGCAACAGACTATACGCAGGTCTTGCTGTCGGGTTGAATCGAAGATTGTGCCCCATAACTGCATGTCTCCGCGCAACTTTTGTACTTGGTCGTCATGGCGTGATCTTTTGAGCAGTGCCGAAACCCTACAGACATCAGACGGCCACTGTCCACTCGTTCGATGGCGGCCCATGGCCCACAATCCATGGCGCCACATCGAGGAAGGACCTCCGCGTCTTAGGTGAACCTTGTTGATTATGCCTCGGACCGTGACTTACGAAGCATGGAGATAGCGTTCACCCGGCTATAGCGTCGGGAAAAGAAGGGGGGAACGTTGCGCCGTGATGGGTATGAGCCATGCAAACTTACACCAAGCAAGCTAATCAAGCCTCATTTTCCGCCAACTGTGCCTGTGTTTGAGCACAATGGGCTAGCAGGTGTTAAGTGCTGGGATCTTCGACAAGAACAACCGCAGCTTTGAGACTTGATTCACTTGAGGAAAAGTCTGTACAGTGGAGATGCTGACTATCGAGAGCTCGTAAAAGGCTGAAACCAAACGAAAACGATAATTGTGTGGCTGGAGGTTTTCGGAAGGATTCTGGAAGGAATTATTCGGAGGATCGAATGCACAGAATCTCGGCGGCTTTCCGAATGGGCATATCTGGCTCGAGGCGCTCAATCCTGGCTGGGCACAGCTTACCTCCTGCTCTTGTAGCTTGAGAGTAAGACAGAACAGTCATCATGCAGGTACCGAACAGAAGAAAGCTGTCAATGGCCGATATAGAGAACTCCACCGGGTTGCATGTGTGGAAGAACTCCGGCGGGCAGAGTAAATACAGTTCCCAAGTCGGTTAGTGGCAGAGTACTCACGCTAGACCTAAAGCAGTAAGATATCAACCAGCCTCGCCCAGCCTCGATCGGCACTAGTGGATCTCGTGATCTGACTTCAAACCGCCGCTGGACCCCTCCCCAGCCTCGTTGAGGCAACTTGTATCATTCTTTTGAAACTCCCCTTCCCTCGATCCTTCGTCGCTTCCCCGCTGTCACTCGCTAAGCGCCTCGCTGCAGTGTGATTCTGCACCCGGCCTATATCCACGTCGCTCACTGCGGCCTCGTTCCTGAATCCTGACCGGAGCGGAGCCCCTATCCAGTCCGCCTCAAAGGCCGAGTCGAATCATCCAACAAGACAACGGAAGTCCAGCGAAAAGGGTCGAACGAAGGCGAGGTACACGCGAACTACCGTCAACATGGGCTTCGGTGACTTTGACGAGATCTGCAAGAGGGCAGCGCTGCCGCTATGTTCTTTGGTTGGTCCCTCGTCCGCGATATCAGGTTCTACCGGAATTATACCGAATTGTTATGCGCGAAATATTGAACTGGCCAATACGATTATCTTCGAGGGCGCTGCATCATTTCTGCATATTATTGCGCTAGGGATGACGGTGATTATGATTCTGCATATCAGATCGAAATTCACCGCTGTGGGTACGTTTGATATTCCCTCCCCTGCGACGGAAGCAGCACTAATCGATCATTCCCCGCATAGGCCGAAAGGAAATCATCACTTTCTTCTACATTTACATGGCGCTTACTGTTATTTCGCTGGTCATCGACGCGGGCGTAGTGCCTCCTCGGAGCGGCCCTTTCCCGTGGTTTGTCGCCGTCCAAAATGGTTTGGCTTCCGCGCTCTGTACAAGTCTGCTCGTCAACGGGTTCGTCGGGTTCCAACTGTATGAAGATGGAACTGTACTTTCTGTCTGGCTGCTCCGGTTTACGTCGACGGTCATGTTCGCCGTGTCCTTCTTGATCTCAATCCTGACATTCAAGTCCTGGGGCGGTCTAAGTCCGACAAATACGCTTGCTCTATTTATCGTTTTGTATATCATTAACGCAATCTGCATCGCTGTCTATCTGATCATGCAGCTTCTACTCGTCCTCAACACCCTCGAGGACCGTTGGCCCCTAGGCCATATCGCATTCGGCTTGTTAGTATTCATCGCGGGACAAGTCATCATGTACGCCTTCGGAGATGTCATCTGCGACAACGTTCAACATTACCTGGATGGCCTGTTTTTCGCGACTTTTTGCAATCTTCTCGCTGTTATGATGGTATACAAGGTACGTAACCTCAATCCTAGCGTCCCGGCGCCTGACTTTACATATGTCTAACACCATTGGTTCTTCTAGTTCTGGGACTACATCACAAAAGAAGATCTTGAATTTTCCGTCGGAATTAAGCCAAACAATTGGGAAGTCAAGGAGCTCCTTCCTGAGGAGGACCGTCGGAATACGGTCTACCAGGATACAAATTCGGAATACGCCGGAAGCATGTATCATCATCGTGCATCGACCTATAACGCTCACGGCTATTAATCGGCATCTTGAGCGCTTCGGCCTGATTTCATCGCATACATCACGCATATTCTTGACATCTTACATACTCTTACGATTACGGGTACTTCTTTCGGAGCGGGATATACTAATCTATTAATCTTTTTGGCTTGGACTATTTCAGGTTTTTGGTCTTCTAATTTGTACTTTATAGCGATTTCAGCGTCCGGTGGTTTTCCTTGTTTTTCGTTTCTCCGCCTCTGCAAATATCCTTCGTCATACTCGTCCTTTCTGGATATCCTTTGCCATCTTCATTTTTCAACCCTCGTCTATTGTATGCATAAGCCAGGATTTAGTGGCGCCCACTTCATCGGCTAATCAAGGTCCTGAAACGCCAAGACAGGGACGGCCGAACGTTAATATCAGCATCAGATAAGGTAGACTACTCCGTACATCATGGAGAATTCGGAGATAAAATACCGTTGATCTTAGTGCTTCACTAATGCCGCATGCTATTATCTTTTCGAATAAGAAACCCAGTGCGCTATATCCACATCTCAATGCCTTCGGAATCGGCCAACTTACGGTATGCAGTTAGAGCTACCCATTCATCATCTCCTCTCAATGGCATAATATAGTAGGCTCTCCATAGCAAAAAAGGTGGAAGCGACCCAGCAGTTCCACTTTGACTGACATAGCCGGGTGGGTACGGGCCTTAAGGCTTGAGTCGCTCTGACGGTGTCACGTCAATACCAGAGGTTCTTGTTCCATCAATCCTAAGCGACGGCGGTTACTGCCGCAAAGGGAAGGACGGCATCATTCCAAGGCACAATCTATTTGTACGGCAGATGAGGGTTATGAATATAGCCGGTCATCAGACCAGATGGTTGTTCACGGACATTGCCGTTCGAAGTCTGGGTCTCCGTATACTGCACCTCGCTATAATGCTGACTCGCGAGTCCTGATAGGTCAGGGAGCTGGAAAAAACCGGCTGAGTTTTCCGCTGAGGTATAGTACCACGTCAACTAGCATAGAGAACGGGAACTGGTCCTAAACCCTGCTGTTGGAGCGTGCTGTAAATGATAGTTGCGCATGGGGCCTCGTGCTTCTGCAGGGTTGGAGATTTCGCAGCCATTTTATTAACCGAGCTAGCGGGTTGGAACGATTAATCGTGCTCGTACTTGTCCCGTTGTACTCCGTACGCAGTACTTTGGTCCTGCGGTGCTGTCGTCGGAGGGCAAATTCGCCCAATAACCTTCGTCAGCCGGCTCCAGTGAGCTGGTAAGAACGCTGATCCCAGCCTGAAGAATCTCTGTCAAGCAAGATCGACAGGCTGACAGGTGCCGCTCAGACAAACCATGCAGAGAGATTCTGCAGAATCAATCAATGATTACGACGTCCTCGTCCGTCCCGCTCTCGGCTTGATTGTGGGCTCGGTCTTGCTCGGGCCGCGGCATGTTTTCCGTTGGTGCATCGTTGAAAACAGCTTGTCCTCGAGCGGTACTGTACCAACCCCTATCCACCGACCTGACCATCGCCGTGCATGCGTGATTTATCAGTTCGTAAAACGCCGGATTCTGCTTCGGTAGAAACATGCAAGTATGGGCCTTGATCTCATCGGTGGCTTTATCATTCACGGCCCTGGTCCACTCCAGCCCCGGCCCCATGCGGTTCGGCTTTTCCTGGCCTTGGCCTTCCTCGTTCTCCGGGAGAGTGCAGAAAGTACGGTGCTTCGAGCGGATGATTCGGGAGCTGAACGATGCTGCTTGACTGCTGCCTGTTTCGTTGACGTTGCTGGTGTTCTCCACCAGGGACGAGGCACCCTTTCCTAGACAAGTGTAAAAGTTCACGCATCTGATTCCTCGGTCCTTGCGCACTTGCGATAGCTGTGAAAGACGTTGTTGAAGCTCGGCCGGCCGTGCTAAGCAGCCTACGAAGACGAGATGCGATGAAACCCAGCCCCAGCTGTCGGTCAACCGCTGTCGCTGGGAGTACATAGCTGCTGCTCCTCCCGCGGCGACAGCACCCGCGGCACCCGCAAACATAGCATACCTTCCCCAGCGCTGCCAAGATGGCGTTGCCGCAGCGTCGTCATTGGCAGCTGGTGGTAACTTTTTGGTATCGTTCGGAGGCGTCGGGGTACCTTTGCTAGCAGTTTTGTTTGCCCCCATACCGAATAGCCCAGCTACCTCAGAGAATGCGTTGTATGTCGACGTTATGCTCTTATAATGCCCTTCGGCACCATAGGAAACCACACCAGGCGCGATTCCCAGGTATGGCGTATCAAATGCAAATACGCCTTGGATATGAGGAAACATGAATGAGCCAGAGTCCGCAATATTTGTGCTGTCGGCGGCTGCTGTCTCCTCCAAACCTGCATCATATTGGTACTGAGAGAAATGAGGGGAAGTCCTCGCCGGTATGGGCTGTTCGGAAGCTAGGAGCAAGAGCGTGTCTGCAGCGACTATGCCACCCATGGAGTGGCCAACAAGAAAGACGTGCACGGATGGATCAACGGTGGGTGAAGCTGTTCCGTTGGCGACTTCTAAATCTATAACCTGGTTCTGCAGCCTATGAGAAGTTAGCTTGTCTCTATAAGCTGACTGAACAATAGGCACTACGGCATACCATTCCCGGAGCGCGCTCACAGATTCTTGCAGACTTCCCCTAGTCTCATACTTGGGGTAGACAAGAGTCGCCACGCTTATGGAGGGAAGCTTGCTGCTAAGGAGAGCCTGTAAGTGTCGCGGAAAGTCGCCAAAGGTGTCATCGCCGCCCTGGATTCGTAGAAAGTTTTGTTAGCAAGGACTCTCTGTAGAATATGATGTCCCACATGCGGAGCACTGGTGGGAATATGCGGGGAAGTTCGAGTCTGTAGCTTGTGCTCATGAAGGAAGCATGAAGCTGCTTACCTTGAATCCATGAATAAACACCAGTAGCAGGGTCTTTTTCATGTTCAATGAGATGGGCCTGTAGCTGGACCAGATATTTTGATGTTCTTGTTGGTTACAGGGAAGCACATTGAAGAAGATCCCCACCACAGCGCAGCCTACGTCACTGGTCAAGGCACGTGATACCAACTATATACAATTCCTACCTTTGATAGGTGATTGTGTCTACATTAAATAACTGTATAAGTCAAGTGCTTCATAATATCTGAGATTGGCTATGAGCCCAACTATATTCCCTAGAAGTTAAATACGAGAAAGAACAGAGGGTCTTTCGAGCACAATTCTATACCGTACGGTAGTGCCAGATAAAGTCAACGCCTGCCCGGTACTCTGTATTCTATTTGATTGCAACGTAGATCATAAGAAAGAGACTTATTGTGTATAGAACAAACTATTTACCCCATAAAGTGCAGAATATCCACGATGATCTGCTTCTATGACCTGCTCCCACATCCTCGGCATCTTCCCTTCTCCACTTCCGCGACAACCGAAGTCCAGACCAGATATTTGCTTTTTTATATCGGTCAACCCTAAGTTCAGGACTTCTACTTTTACCCATTACTGCCTTCGCTTCCTTGCCCTCAAGTCTTATAAGTAGTTAACCATGTCTCCCAAAGAATTCTACAACGTTGTCCGACTGGTGCCCAAACCAGGCAAATTCCACACGGTATATACTCCCCAATCACCTTGTTCACATTATCAATGTCACTAACAAGCTCCAAAGGTCGCCGAAGCGTTCAAGACCCTCTCAAAATACGTCGAGGAGAACGAACCCAAGACTCAGATCTACTTTGCGGTCCAGCCGCAGAAATCCGAGGAACTGGTCATTGTTGAGAAGTGAGCAGCCTCCCTTTCGTCTACTCTAATCTTCCTATGGGTTAGGTCTGGAATAAAACATGTGCTAATCAAAAGCTTGCAGGTACACCGACGCCCAGAATCTCAAGGAGCATGCCTCCACGCCGGCGTTCAAGCAGTTCTCTAAGGCTATTGGCGGATTGTTAGCCGAGACGCCTGAGCTTAAGAGGGCTGATTTTCTGTCTGGGTTTGAGGGGAGGGCTAAGCTTTGATAGGGCTCTTTTGCCTCTGGGGTAGTCTGGAGAAGTGGGGTTGAGGCTTAAATGACGGAATGTATATATATACTTGCGCTGGCTTCCAGTAATACTGTGCATGATGTAGACCAATTGCGCATATATTGATAACAATATAGCCTGGAGCAAGACAAATGCTGATGTAATGGAACATGGCCGCAGTTGCAAAAACCTAAACAGTGCTGAATGTTTGTGAGAATAAGACATTTGGTTGCATCAATGAAGCTTCCCACTGTTTATGGGCAATCCAAAGAGGAAAGCAAGAACGAACGCCAGCCGTCTAACCAATAAGACTCGTCATTAGGAGCAGAGAGCGTACAAGTACAGACATGAATATATGAAACAAATATAAAATCGTGGTATGAGAAACCCGCCCAACCACAAGAGAAACAAACATGCTATACAAAAACCAACAACCATCTATCCTTTATGCTGGAATTCAAAAGTAACAGATTAAAATCACTTTTGCTTCTCCTTCTTCTCCTCGCTCTTCTGTTCTTGCTCCTGCTCACTCTGCACACCCTCAACACCAGCCTTCTGCTGCGGTGAGGTTGACCCGGACTCAGAGTCTGATCCGGCGTCAGTGTGATGCTTCTCGTATAGCGAGCGGTGCTGCTTCTTTAGGCGCTGTTCCTCAGCAGCAACCATATCCTTCCACAGATCTCCTCCCTCTTCACCCTTCGGCGCCTCGGCGTCCACCGGCAGGCCCGCGGCGATCTTCTTAGCATCAAGCTCTTTCCTGACTCGCCTCCGCTCGGAGATCTCAAACGCAGCACTGGCAATCAGCACGGCAAGGGTGGCGCCCTGCGCATAAACACGAGCTTGGACGAGCTTCTGCGGGCCCGAGAGGTAGGGGTTGCGTCCAACAATGGCGAAACTGCCAACCATTGACGCCACCCACGTCGAGAAGACGATGGTGTAGCGCTCCTCCCTAGCCCAGGCAAGAGCGCGGTCGGAGAAGCTCAGCCCGCGCAGTCCCTCTTCGCGGAGGCGCTCCTCACGGTTCTCATACCATTGTCGGCTCTGGTTCTGGGAAGCTTCGAAGGCGCGCGAGGAGCGGTCGGCGCCAATGATACCGACGAAGGTTCCGGAGGAAGTGACAAGGAAAGCTTTCATGGGCAGTGTGAGGTTGCGGATTGTGTGGTAGCGGCGGGATGCGGCCAAAACACCAGCATAGCCACCGACAAGACCAAGGACTGTGCCAATAGAGCCTCCTTTGAGGACCTGGCTGTAATTACGAGTTAGCAACGGGGTCTTCGTCTTGCGCTATTTAGAGTTTCATTGCAACCGCGCTGAGCTGTGGTGGCGTGGTGTCGAGCTTACCTGTAGTGGGCATCTTCTTCTTCCTTGGTGAGGAGCTTCATGGTGAATGTGGTGTATGTACAGAGGGATTGATGAGTATGTATAAGCTGTAGGGCTGAGCACAGAATCGGGATCTGGACAATTGAAGACTTTTATAAAGAGGAGGGTGAAAGAATTTTGATGTGCAGATGACGCGAGAAGGAAGTTATCGGAGGGAGCAGAGCCCGGTGACGTCTAGCTAACGGCGGGATCTGTGCCGGCGGGCCAAACTCGGGCTCTGCCCCAGTCGTACGATCACCGACCAAACACCGCTACGGTACCGTCTTTCTAGCCGCCTGAGCTAATGATAACTAATCCATTATTCAGTCGACTGTTCGCGCTTTTGCTTATTATAGATCATAGATTGATACAGAAAGTTCCCTCCCCCGAGCGCCCGATCCGTGGCAAATAATAGCAAATACAGAACTAAAGCTACGAGGCTACAAGCATTCGAGCCGAGAGCCGATAAGGAAACTAAACTACCGCCGCGAGCCTTGCCCCTTCGTCGCAGCGATTTGTCGCGCGCGCATCTTCCGGAATCGATCTTCACCACTGGCTCCCAGCGGTCGCGCAAACTTGCTCTCTTGCACCATCGTAGGTCGTGGGACGACGGTGTAGCTGGTATGTGAAATCTCGGCACGCGCACGGTTCGCCAGGCGCGGAGGAAGGAGCTCGCGTGCGCGCGCTTCAGCAGCGCTATCTTGAACGGACTTGACGCGCGAGGTGATTTTACTATATTCAGTCAGAAACGAAAGCGCAAGTCGGGGAGGGACCAGAAACAACAGAAGGGGAACATACGTAGGATCGAATTCGGCTTCTTGGTACACTCGCTTGGAGTAGTCGTCGCTGCGCTGGAGAATGGGCCGTGTCCACTCAGCTAGCAGTCGCTCGGCCATGCGCTTGATGCCCGGCTCTGGACGTTTGCTCCGCGTATAGAACACCACAACCTTGCCGACGCCACTGGCGATTAAAGTTTCTTTGTTAATCGGCAGCTTGCCCAATGCGGTCAGCAGGTCGCGCTGGATGTTGTAGGCGGGAAGAGATCCATCGTCTAGCGGTTCGAGGAAGAACTTTACTGCCTCTAGCAGGTTGATTTCGGGATCGACCAGGCTGTTGACGTATTGGTTGCGGTTGAGAAGCGAGACGACTTCCGGAAGCATCTTGAGCTTGTGCATGGCCGGTTTGCCTTCGCGCCGGTTTATGGCGTCCATCTGCGCTGCATGCGTCATGCGTTTGCGCATATCCTCGATCTCAGCATCTGCCATTTGTTCCAAGTCCTATGCAAATTAGCCGCCGTAGCGCCAGCAATGGCCTCGAACATAAACATACAATGCCATCTTGCTTCCTAGCCCTCCTCTTAGTAGGTTTCTTCATCGCCTCGTCCATAGCACGATCAAGAGCTCTCCGCCGACCTATACACCATTAGCACGCCCTAACCATAGCTATCACGTCGCCAAACATACGGGTAGCAGGATCAAGCGTCTCCTCATCCTCCTCAACGGCCGCTTTCTTAGGCTTCCTTCGCCTCCCACCAGCCTCTTGGTCACTCCCACCTTCGTCCTCCTCCGCATACCGTCGGCTTTTCTTCCGCCTACCCTCTTTCTTCCGTCTCGACGCGCTCTCCTCTTCCGTCCTCTTCCTCTTATGTCGCCCAATAAGCTTTAAGTTCTCCTCGTCAATATCCAGCTGCGGACGATCTTCGATATCCACATTCTCCGGGTCGAAGTCCTCGAACTGCGCCTCGTCTACTTCTGAGAGAATTGATTCATCGTCTGAGTCGCCGAGGTCATTCTGGGTGAGTCCTTCGTTCTGATTTGTGTTCTCGTTCTCATTCTCGTTGTCGACGGCCGGTTTGGCGTCGTTGTCATCGGCATCTGCGTCGTCGCCGCCTGCGCCTGGAGTCGGCGGCTGCACTGTTTCTTCGGCGTTCTGCTCGGTCTCGACCTCGGGTTCAATGGGAGACGTCGTTGTCGTGGTTTTCAGCTCTGGGCTGGCAGACATGATGGATGTGTTGTATCAAGATATGTGAAGATGCGATGAAAGGGGAGAGTGAGAGTAGTTGCACCGTCAAACGGCCAAGTAATGATCAGGACCAGCCTCCAAGTTCAATCCACGTAACAAAAGAGAAGTGAAGTAGGGCCAAGAAATACACGACGAAGAAGCAAAATGAGATCGAAATGAGGCGATATAGCCGAGAAATAGCAGTGGCAGGAGAGAGTGAAAGAGACCGGATGAGAATGAAGCTGGGCGGCGATGAGCGGCAGAATCTGCCCGGCCTGACTTTTCGTTCAGAGAGCTGATCTTCGCGCGAGTCAACAACACCTTCGTTAACGTTATAGATTTCTTCAGCTTCGTTTTCAGGCTCAGAGGATATTTCAAGATGTTTGCTCCCCGTATGTGCGCTCCCAGCTCTTAGTTTGCTGGATAACCAAGCTAACTGATTCTTTTCACAGCCCAGGAAACTAAGGAAGACATCAAGGTAGATCCCAGGAGACGTTCCGACCTCGAACAGCGTCGCATTGCATAGCTTCTCTGGAACAACACTGACTTGTCCTATTACAGGCTGGCGAGGCTCAGGCCAATCAGACCGTCCGCATGGCTATTACCGGAGGAGTCCTCCTGTACCTCTGTACGTCCACCGCCATATCATGAACATGATATTGAGCTAACTAAATGATGCCCATAGCTCCCTTCGCCATCGACTTCGTCAAGAAGTTCCTCTAATCACATCGCCTCCCACTTACGGAGTACCCGCCATACATATAATATAATATGCCAACGGGTTGAACGCAACTGAGCATTCCGGCGCAATTGAGATTTTGGAGCCTGGCCGTTCAGGAATGATGTATTATTATTGTACACTGGTATTTGATTTTCTTTTATAGTGATATGATTTGTGAAACTTTCCCAATAGCATGACAGTCAAATGACATAACTCCATGCTCCGAATAATGTACCTTGCGTCAACCGTAACCAAACCAAAAGCACTATAGACGAAGCTGGTGCGGAGGAGTGTAAAATAGTAGGAAGAGTGATGGTAAGCGCGACATCTAACTAGAAGACTTCGTCGCCTCTTCGAAGTCCTTCTTTACGGACTCCAATTCCTTCTGTAGGTACTGAATCTGGGCGTGGTAGTCGTCCAATACCTGCAAAGTAGATGTAAGTAACCTAGAAAGCAGCAAACACTGAAGGTGAAAGTTACCTTCTTAGCCTTCTTCATCGTCTCCTCATCCAACTCATCCTCCCCCTTTGCACCAGTAGACCCAGCCCGTTCCAGCTCCGCCTGTAGCCGTGTCGAGTGCTCTCGGATAGCTAGCATACGTGCCCAAATCTCCTCGCTACGACCGCTAAGCGTCGGGTCAAACACAGAGGTTTCCAGCTGCGCAAGCTTCTTCTTCAGCTCCTCCTCAGCCTCGTCCATCGCGTATCCTCGGTTGCGCAGAACCTGGGTCTTGGCAGCAAGCGCTAGGCACCGTTTGCTAAGGACGATGTGTTTCCGGCGGGAATCAGCAATCTTGACGGAGATCTTTAGGTCGTGGCGCGAGAGCAGCTCCGTGAGGCAGTTATTGATCTCATGCAGGCGCGCCTGCATCATAGTTAAAAAGTCCTTTTGGCGCTGGGCGCGCTTGCCGAGTTCCCAGAATCCGCGGACCAGCACGGGAACGTAGTCAGAGCCTGGTCGTTTCCTCAGAGCTTCCTCCCATTTTGTTTCGTCGTCTTGCGCCCCGGGTTGGTAGAATGGTGCATGTTCTTCGCCGACGCTGTTGTATAAATACGTCCGGAATGGAGAGTTGCGGTTGAAATGATCCCATTTCTCTTTCACGATAGTCATCTGCATTGGAACGGTTCGGTGTACGCCCGTCACCGCGCGGCCCGGAGACCACAGACTCGACCCTTGAGGCTGTGTCGACTGGCCGAGTTGCGGTTGTTGCTGCTGTCCCTGCTGCTGAGCACCCCCAAGTAAAGAGCCGCCGCCAAAGATACCCTGCTGTTGCTGAGGTTGCTGCTGTTGTGTCTGGCCCAACCCTCCAAAAAGGCTTGTTTGTGGCTGAGACTGCTGCTGAGTTTGTTGTTGTCCACCTCCCAAGGTACCGCCGAACAGACTCCCCGTCGGCTTTTGCGGCCCTTGCCCGCTTCCCAACGGCCCTCCGAACAATCCACCTGTAGTAGACGCTTGCTGCGGCTGCTGCTGCGTTTGCCCGAAGAGCGACGGCTTCTGCTGCGTCGTTGAGCCGAATAAACTACCGGTCTGCTGAGGCTGTGATGGTGCGGTCGACGTTCCAAAAGCACTCTGTTGTGTCCCTGTATTTGAAGCGGCGCCGAAGGGGCTCGATTTGGCCGTGTTCGAAAACAGGCTGAGCGAGTTGCCGGTCTGTTGGCCTCCGAAGAGCGACATCTCGAAGGTATATCAGGGCTGCGCTAAGAGATGTTTGTCAAATCAATGGATCGTAGGTACGTCGATAACGAAAGGTCGCGCTGCGCTGCGGTAGAAGAGGTTGAGGTCGAGAGCTGGTCGAAAAAATTTATGAACAAAGCACAGCACGTAACTTCTCCTGGTCGTTCTATGTCCAACCGCAATGTCTAAGCGCCGCACCAGCCGAAGACAATAGTTTAATCGCAGCAGCTCGCAATGTAGGCAATTTTCTAGCTTTGACCGCCAGAATCAATATCAATTCCCATCGGCAGCTGTTGTGTTTTGGCAGATGTCACGTGAAGCTTTCTGCCAGTAGCTAATATATCGACACCTCAGGCTGAAAATAGTCCCGTGATCACAAGCCCGACAGCAGCAAACAGCAACCAATCAGCAGACAGCAAAAACCGACTGTCCCAATTCCCGCTCCGTCCGGTAACTGAGGTTAACCCGCCATATTGGAAGCTCCCTAGCCTGCACTATCTATTTATACAGTCAATTGAACGCGCGCATCGCATCAATCACTGCTCATAATGTCGCGCCGGGAGCCTCAGTACGTCCCCCCGCTCTTCAATCCCTCCCCAATCCTGAGGAGACGTTGTCCCCTCCGCCCGCGCATCTGTCTAACAGCGGCATCACAGGTTCAACCAACAAAACCTCTATGACCCCACGCCTATGCCCGATGGCATCCCCAAGGTGGCCGAGATTGGTGCGACTTCTGCGCCGCTGACCAGCGCCGCTTACTTCATTGGAGACCGGTGCAAGGCGTTCAACGATGACTACATGAAGTGCAAGGACGAGTCAAAAGCAGGAGAGCTGGAGTGCTTGAAGGAGGGGCGGAAGGTCACCCGCTGTGCGGCTAGTGTGTATGTTCTATCGCCGTCATGTTTCCGTTTTGACGAGGCTGGGGAAAAGGCTAGGCCAGCGGGATGAACGGATAGGATGCTAATGAGCCACCGGGTAGTATCAAGGACATCAACACGCACTGCCTACAACAGTTCAACACCCACTGGCAGTGCCTCGAAAACAACAACCACCGGCTGTGGGAGTGTCGCAAGCAGGAGATGGATTTGAACAAGTGTGTTTTTGACAAGCTGGTGCGTTTCTTCGGCCATATACTACTATCATGGCTACGACTCTCTGCTGTTACTGCTCGAGGCCGGAACCTAACTACCTGCAACAGGGCCTCAAGAAGACCATCCCCGGCGCCCCCGAGAACCAGACCCCCGTGCATCTCCGACCCAAGCAGCTGTACGCTTCTTTCCCCGGTCCGCAATATTAATCAGCCAACAACTACAAATCAACCGTTTTGTCATACATCTATTAGAGAAAATGAATGCAGTGCCAACGGTTCTTGCGGGTCTCTGTCTCCTGTGTCTTTAGTTTCGTTATCAGTGTCGCCATGGTCTGGATTTGATCGGGATGTATTTGTGTACATATTAGCATCAGGAATGTCGTTATTTTATGTTTGAGAGTCCATGCAAGCTGGCATGTGAACACTGCAGTACAGTGTAGTGCCTAAGTCAGACCGGGTATCCGTATCTATGCTAGAATACAGGAGTATACCTCTACCCAACACCACTGACATATGAGATGGATATGAAAGAGTGAGTGAACCCTGATAGACACTAGGTGTACCAGGAAATGATATGAGAGACCAGAGAACCTGAAACACAAAATCCAAGTAAGTAGGGGAAGGAGCCCTCTACCCATTTAATATATACCAGAACAGAAGATATTACTATGCATAGGGTGAGACTCACGGATGGATAAACGAATCAGCCGCGAAAAAAAAAAAAAAAAAACGAAAGATAAGAAAAGACTCAAGGAGATATATATACTTTCCTTACACCCCTCAAGGCCCTCAGCCCTACCAATCGCGCCTTCACAACGGACCATCCAGCTTTGAGCTGCTCCTCGAGCCGCCGGTCCCGACGCAACCGCATCCAGATCAATAACATTCCTAGGATAGCCAAGTCCCAGATAACTTGTCGGAGGGTTACCCAGACCAGCCATCGGAGCCAGGCCCAGATGCCGGACCTTCGACGGGCTGCGAGAGCGCGTGCTTCTATTTGCTCGCGGGCAGCGGCAATCTCGGCGGTCATCTTTGTCAAGGCCTGCTCGACTCTGCGGCGCCATCGCCGGCTGTCAACGTCGTCTTTATTCTGTTGCATTAGCATGCCTCCTGGACGGGAAAGTTCGTTCGTTGGGGTTAAATGGTGGTCTTTACCGTTATGGTTGCGTTTGCGATTGCGTTTCCGACTTTGAGTGTCATCCGGGATGCGATCTGTGTATGATTGTTGGTTATGGTCGTCCTCGTCGATGAGGTCGCCTGCTTCGGCTCCAGCTTCCTCATCATCTTCGTATAGGTTGGCCTGGGCCTCCGCGTATTCTTCCTCCTCTTCATCTTCGTCTAGATTTTTGTCCTCATCGTCGTTTGCTTGGTCCAGCCCTCGTTCCCGATCGTAGTTCATCCGCGCCGCACGCCGTTGGTAGACGCCATCGGGCTGACTGACAGGACTCAATACACGGAGCCTGGAGTCTCCTCGTGAAGTGGAATCCATGTACTGATACTCTGGATTCTGCGCCATTTGCGCGCTTATACTCCCATACGGCGACTGTGGCTGCGGAATCGGAGGAAACCCAGTGGACTGTACAGGGCTCGAAGTAGACGACGAAGATATATTCGACTTAACCTGATCCCATACAAACTCGAGTTCAGCGACGAGCTCGCGCGCCTCCGCCGTCTGCGAAGCGTAGGTGTGCATCGTTTCGACAAGGGTTGTGATATACCGTCGTTTGGCCTCGGTGCGGGAAAGACTCCTTTGAGAGAACCAGGCGTCCCTACATCTGGTTAACATGCAGCCCTCAGCCATAAGGTGCATGGACGACGTACCACTTCTCGCATTCCATATAAACATCAGCCGTATTTCCGACCGGCCGGTCCATTACCCCTTCAACGTCCCCCTCTAGAATCCACGTCAGTTCTTATTTCTCAACATCCAGTGCTGAAGATATCTAAGTCCAAGTCTTACCCATGCTCTGTTTGTATAGTCCATAAAGTTTGAGCCGCTCCGCAGCAGGCGGCCTCGCGGTACCGGTCCGAGGGATACGCTTGACGGTGTTGAGGGCATGGACAAATACTCGATCTGTAGGAACATGTTAGTCAGATCCCATAAACCGGTAGCCCTGGACAGCAGATTCAGAGAGATTGACGCACCCACAGAGTCCGACATCGCGATTTAGGAAGAATCGGGGTTGAGCTCGTGCTTCATCAGAGCTGAATTGCGCATCGATATGGGCGGGACACCGTCATGGATATTTGAAGGCGACAGCAAGCCCGATAATATGTTAACGAGTGGTAACAACAAATGTTCAACGTATATTGGCCATATAGGCCCTGTCAAGTTGATCGGGCTGCAATGAGCTTCCCCGGATTGCGTTGCGTGGTTCGGCGGAGACAGAGGGGAAGCGATCCACGCGTCTATCGTCAGAGATAAAGAATTGATCCGTCTAATCTGGGTATGAAACTCTGGCGAGAGCAGGAATCAAACTCTGGTCCAACTGTGAGAAGCGTTAAGAGAGGTGTGATGACTGATTGACTGCGGTAGTGTTGTTGATTGTCCGGGGGAGTTGGTCGCTCGACCAGTTGGACCGCGGTTCTCGGAGACGCTGCTGCCCTTCTCCATCCCCCTGTGATTGCCCTCTTCCGAGTCAACTTCAGCACTTTTACTTTATACTCCGAAAATCACAGGCACATTACTTAACTCAAGCATCTACAGCAGAACTACTCTTTTGTCAATCAGTACATATCTCATAACTCAATCATGAGCCTTGCTATTGCTTCTCCACGGCTCCCGAACCCGAACCCGAACCCGCCCGCTCCGGATCAACAACAGGCTTCTCCGGTACCACTCCAGGCGTATCCTGGAGCTGCTCCGTCGGAATTGGTGGGCCCTTGAAGTGCTTTCGCGCATAAGCGAAGTACCATGTTACACTAATCGCCGCGAAACCCGCAAACACAACGCTAGCATAGTTCATCGAGGTCGCATCAACAGGCAGCGAAACTGGCATACAACAGATCACCACGGCTAGACAAATCCACAAGATGGTTACAATGTTGATGGCGTATCCAAACCGGCCGAGCGAGAAGCTGGAATGCTTGACGGCCTGACGACCGCGAAGCACGGAGATGAGAACCGGCAGAGCGTATGAGGCGGATAGGCAAATCGTTGCCACACCTGTGAATGCATTGAAGGCTGCGCTTGAGCCGAAGTAGATCAGACCGAGAAGGCAGATGACTGTCGTGGAGAGGATGATTGCCCACACGGGAACATCCAATCTCTTGTTGACTCTTCTCCAGAGCCGAAAGCCCGGAATGGCGCCGTCCCGCGCAAAAGCGTATGTGCATCGGCTGGCAGCTGTCAAGGAGCCGATACCCGCGAACATTAGGATACCTAGGATAAGGAAGAGCAGACCAAACCCCCCTCCTGCCGAGCCGGTGGCGGTCTTGAATACTAGCCCAATGGGCTGTCCGCTCGCGACATCGAGCAGCGTTTTGATATCCGGCAGCACGAACAAGATTGGAATCAAGTATATCAGACCAGTCAAGCCCGCCGCCACGACAGACAGGACAATAGCTTTAGGGACCTCACGATGTGGGTTCTGCACTTCTTCACACATGGCTGCCACCATTCCATACCCAGTGAGTGTATAAGCAGCCTGCTGCAGTCCAACGAAAAACGCCCAACCGGACGGCCTATACTTTATTAGTGGCCACCTCATAATACTCAAGGAATTGGCTAGAACCTACCAACCACTCTCACTCGCATCAAAATGTCCAAACACAAACTTCCCGTTTCTCCTATCATCGGCCATACTCAACAAAACAACCAGGATAACAATCACACTGCCACCGGTCCAAAAGATACAAACCTTGTTAATGAGGTCCAACCACCTCGATGCGAAGATATTGACAAGCGCACAAACCCCAATGACAGCCCAGAACATGAGAATCGTCTGCCACGCAGTAGCCACAAAATCATCGTTCCACAGTGAAATCGCACTAAGTATCAACTGCCCTCCGCTGAACGTGATACTTAGCGTCACCGTCCAGTTCCCCACGAGCGTCAGCCACCCGTCTATGAAACTCATCATCGGTGCCCATTCCTTCGTCGGTAGCATTGCGCTCCAGTAGTATACGCCACCCGCGGTTGGATAAACAGCGCAGATTTCGGCGAGCGATGATGCAATGGCGATGGAGATGAGGGTCACGAAGACCCAACCCCAGATTATGGAGACGGATTGCCCATCTGTGAGTGTAATGTAGAGCGTTGTGCTGAGGCCGAAAGGCGCGGCCATAATTGCAAACGAACTATCCTCGCCATAGCATTAGCTTATTGTACTGGCGCTTTGAGGGAGAGGGCGAAATACAGTCCGAGGATACTCATCATGCTGAGATTGCGGGGGAGTTCGCTCTTGTAGCCCATACGAGCCAATGCCTCATCGGCGCTGGCATCGACGGACGATTGGCGCATGGCGGGCATGCTGAATCTTCGAGATGAAAGGTATTACAGCATGAATCAGCTGCAAAGTAAACAATTCGCAGCTCTTCAGGAGTTCAGAAGAAGGTAAAGTAAAACAGCGGGGAATGAGCTGGAGGATACGAAATGCGGAATGCGGAGGCGGGATGAGAACCGGAGTTTAAGCTGGAGCTGAAGAGGGGAAGCCAGACGAGCTACCTATGATTCATGATGCGGGCGGGACTGGGACTGCGAGCGTCATTCCCTTCCAAAGCAGGCGAACCTCCTGATTATCAAGGAAAGAGAAAAGGCGAGGAAAGCCTGCGACGTCGTATCCGGTCTCGGGCGCGTTTCGGCATTGGTCACGAATTGGCGGTTCAGATAACGAAGGAAGATAAAAAGATAAAATGGAGTTGGGTGATGGGTCATGCGATGATATATTATCGCGTTGTATTAATATCCTCATCTGCTAAGTAAATCTTGGATCCCTGATAAGCACATGGCCCGCAGCCCGCTGCACCTGCTCCGTACGGCGCCTCAGACTGCAGCCTCGGAGATATGACGACTTGGAGAGAGATATGTGGGCCGCACGCATTCTGAACCATGGTGCTTTCTCAACATTAATCGGACATCATCTACGTATACTATGGCAGGGGTCCGTATTTTAAGTAGAATCAAATATATATTCATTTATTCATTCGTAGTTATCGTTTCCGACATACATCACGGCGAATTGTCACTAGCAAGTGACGGCTGCCACATCTATCAATCGTTCACGTCCCCAGCGAGACTGCTGCAACATGCCGGTTCCTTTGTGGACGAAGATGAGCGCCAATATTGAAGAGAAAGGGAGGGGAGGGGAGGGGAGGTGCGAGCTTGGTGGGTAAGCCAAAGGGAGACATGGGGGAGGGCGACAGGAGTGTTGTAGGGGAAACAGCCAAGTAGGTAGGCATAGGTGCGTGGGAATTCGGGGGGTATCAAAAGGGAAAATATATGGCACAGGAGACAAGTATTTATCTTCCTCTAGAACAGAGAAACGTAAGATTTTGTCTTACATTATCTCTGCTTTTGCTTTTGGTTGTTCTTTGTTTCGGCGTCGGTGAGGGAAGGCGAGAGGAACATGGTCGATATCGAAAATATAAACCGAAAAGGTCGACAGTAGGACCCAGTCTCCAAGTGAGTTTGTGCAGAGGCAGACACTTCGGCGGACAGATGTATAAAAGCGCCGGGTTATCGTGCGGTATTGTTTGTCGGGTGGAAAGCCTCAAGAGCGTGGCTGCCCTCATCCCGGCTACCCGTCCCCCGTGCTGCCCAATCTCGAGGTTCGGCTTTATGCAAAGCGAAGGGAACATAGCAAAATGAACGCGGGAGGTAAAGCAAGTCCCCGCGCTGGATAATAACCGTCCAGCTAGCATCAACTCCGGCCATAAGTCGTCATGACTCGAGAGTGAGAACGAGGAATCCCTGCAAAGAAACGAAGGACACAGCAAAAATACAAACGCCCGTCATGCAGTCGTCAATCCTTATAAATCGTTACATGATGATGCAGTTACAGCGGCCTGTCTATAAGCAGTCACAGTCAAGTCAAAGCGAATCAAGGGCTAAGAGCGCCACAAAGATCATCGGGGTTGTCCAGGCCGAAACCAACCATGTCGACAGAGTGTAGCGAGCCGGGCCCACCACGGCCAAGGGAGATATCGGACGATGCATAGTCATGCTTCAGCCGCTCGTGAGGTCCAAAGAACGGTCGATTCTCTTCGTTGGGCGTATTTCCATCACCGGCGGCCCAAGGGCCATGTTGCCAGAACCGGGTATTGGCTTGTTGGTCACCGAATAAATCGTGGTGGTCATGATGAGCCTCGGTTCCGTGGTGGGTAAAGTCATTCGGTGAGTGGAATCGAAGCTGCGACCGGCTGAAATTGGAGCACGGCGAGTCCGGCCGCAACGCAAAGTCAAGGCTCGACAAAGGCATGTCTTCAACGGTTGTAATGTCGATGGTTGGGTTCTCAGTCCGTTGGGCTAACGCTGACGAGAGTCGGAAATTGGAGGAGGAACTTTGGCGGCTATGAGGGGCTGACCGCTCTATGGCTCTTTGGACGAAACTGCCACATGTCTTAAGAATCTTTTCCTGGTTCTCAGGAGAAAGACTGGCAAAGTAATCGTTCGCTAGCGAAGGCTTAGGGAGTTCCGGCTCGTGGCGGGTGAGACCGAACGTTGTACGGGAGTACTCGGTGAACCCCGATGGCATATCGTATGGAGATTGATAGACAGCGGGAGCCTGCTCACGTTGTAGCTCGAGATATGCGTACTTTCGAGGTACTTTTGGCGTGGCCCCATTGACCTTGTTTGCCGCCTCTTGTTTCACAGCTTCCGATTCTTTCTTCTGAAGCACATCTAACCGGTCGCGGTGGCTGATGAGCGAGAATCGCAGCATCTGCAATAACCGGGTGACTTCCTCGGAGCGTGTATTCAAGGGCTGCATTGGCAAAAGGGTTCCGTCGGGCGCACGAGGCTGGACACGCTGTTGAGCCATGGCAAGCTCCAATTTTTCGAGGCCATTGGACGGCGGCACAGAGCCCATAGGCCCCAGAAGAGTCTCTACGACCAATTCCGGGGCGACGATGGTGTACCCAGCAAAGACGTTGGCATGGTCGGTAATCTGGGCCAGGCGACGACGAGCGATGAGCTCACGGACATTGGCGAAATTATTGGCGGGGAGGTGGCTGTTAGCGGTCGGGAGAGAGCCGTTCGTGTTCTGCTGCTGCTGCTGATGACTGTGTTGCTGCTGGGATTGGAGGTGAGCTTTGGTGAGTTGCGGATACGGGGCATGGCGGGCAGATTGATTCGGTAGAGAGCGATAGGCTGACGGCATCGCAGAAGCAGCAACAGCAGCAGAAGTCGGAGCGGCGGGGGAAGAGCGAGGAGGAGCAGCAAAAGGTGGGCGCGGCGGCGGCAGCAAAGGGCGGGAGGCAGCAGCAGCAGCAGCGACAGCGGAGGCGGTGGTGGTTGCGGCGGCAGAAGAAAGGAGGTGAGGAGGGGCAGTCAAAACATAGGAAGGCAGACGGTGGTGGGGGTAGGAGGGGAGTCGGGCCATCACGGCGCCAAGGGACTTGACGCTGTCTAGGAAATTCGACCGCGGGTTGTGGATGGGCACGCTAGGGCTGTGTGTATATTGAGCCCTACACTCGGTCGATGACTGGCCCAAATAATACCAGATCTGTTCCATCTTGTCCAGGTTGACCTGCACCACTGGTGGGGCTGCAGGACGGCTAGTGCTGTCCACCGTCTCAAACTCGGCCCACTGATACGGAGATCGCCCGTCGCCAAACGGATTTCCTGCCACCGGCAGCGCAGAGTTCAACTCCCTCCGAGTTTCGGGCTTCCGAGCGAGATGCGCGGGAAGTGGCTTGACGCCAACCGCCAGAGGAGCAAAGTTGCTCCTCCGTACGACCAGCATCCAGCGATATGGTAACTCGATTACGTCCCTGAACGATGCAGCAGTCAGCTTTCATATTTCCGGAAGAGGGAAAAGGCAAACAGGTCACCCCACTATAGATCGGACATCATCGGAGGAAGGGCGGGGGAGTTGATGACTTACCCTCGTGGGAGCACCTTGACCTGCAAAGTGCGTTCCGCAGGCCGGTTCCCAAGGACGACCGCTCCAGTAATCTCCTTGTCGGCCTGGAACTGCAACAAGTCGCCGACAGCAAGTCGCCGTGCCGTTTCCATCAACTTCCGATCATTATCGGGGAACTCGCTGGTGGTCATCCACGTCGGTTTCTTCTGTCGGTGGTATTTGCACTTCAGATCAACGCTGGGAATGGAGTACTGGTTTCCATCGTCGGCAACAACAGTGACCGAGCCCTCTTCCACCTGTACGCCGGCTAGGAGGGCGCAGGTGGCGTGATAAGACCGCGTGCACTTGCCAAAATTGCATTGAAAGCAAGCCCCACGCACCTCGCGGCAGAAAAGGCACTTAAGCCCCATCCGCGCCTTCGGAATCTTGTCGATATCGCAAACAACCTCTTTGCCAGATTCATCGCGCAAAATGCTGGTTTCTTCGGTGTAAAGAGCACACCTTCTATGAGCGTGAGACTTTCCATCTTCGGTCGGTAACAAGTCTTCATAGTCGAGATCGTTAGGGCACAAAAGACAAGGTAATCTCCGCTCGATATTCATATCCGCCCTGATGCGCTTGACCTTAGTCATTTCACCGTCATGCTTGCGCTTGCGGCCACGGTTGGACGTCTTCTCTGGCACACTACGCGGAGGGGTGAGGAGATCAGAAGCACCCTCGTAACCGCCTAGGTCACTGTCGTATTCGCCATAGTATTCGGGAGTTGATTCGCCGCGCAGTTTACGCTCAATGTCGTCCACGTCAATCCAGACACTGTCGGACTCGCAATTACATTTCTTGGCGACCCGACCATAATCCAGCCACTTTTCGGTTGCAAAGTTGACGGACTCGGCACAGTTGTACCCAAGGTTGTATCCGGAATGGTAACCGTAAGGGTATGTAATCACGAACTCGCCCTCATAATGCACCATTCTGTTTACAGTGATGCCGTACTGGGACTTGAGAAGACTGGGTGAGACGAGGTAAGTCTTGTGGCGGAGGAATTGGTCACAAGTCTTTGCATCACTAGGCCAAATGCCTGGGATGACTGTTAGAATTGCCGCCTGCGCTAATGGGGGTTTCTAGAACCAACTTACTCTTCATTGCCTGCTCGAAGCGTGGCGCGTCCTCTTGTGATATACTGTACCACTGCTTGGGAGCGCCAAAATGGATGTAGTTGATACTGTACAGATCCACATCCTCCAGGTGCCACGCGAATGTCGCCTTCCACATACCGAGATACAGATATGCGGTGTTGACACCAGGGACCTTTTGTCCGATGACATCCAGAAGATTCGGCAACTTGGCGACGTTCCATGTTGTCGTATTTTCATCAAAAAGGGAACCCGGCATATCTGCACCATACATGGGGTTATTGAACATAAGAGACTTCCAATAGGCGGTTTCGAGCTCTTCGCATCGGTCGTAGGTATAGTCCTCATTGTCATAGATGCGGTAATCGAAGTTTTTGTACGCCTCTTCATCGACGTGGTCGATGGTGTCACCCTTGTTTTGCTTTCTCCGCGCAGTGACCGACTTGGGCTGTCGTCCTCTCGGTTTCGGCAGGGACTCGCCATCGCTAAGTGCTTCTGATTTTGTCTCATCGGGGTTGGATTCCGGAGAAACCGGCGTTGGCGGTCCCTCTGGTTTGATCTTATCCAGACCCTCATCTGCGGCAGGCTCTTCTTTGATTCGAACAGGCTCCTCTTTCACTTTGGCCTGGTTCGATCGCTTGGGAGGACGTCCAGGCCCTCGCTTCGGCGTATCGGCCCGGGCTGTCTGAGTTTTGGGAGCCGGCGCTGCACGGGTAGCTCGCTCTAAATTTCTTCTCCTTTCTCCCCGGCGAGCTGGCGGCTGATGACTGCCATCTTCGCAGAGCGCTTTCCACTGAGGCAAGTTGTACGATCTCTGCTTTTCGATGTTGGCCTGGGTGTACGTTCCATGGGAGCCGTGGAACTCCTGCATGATTGGGTTCTTCACTCGGATCTTCTTGACTGCTTCGTCGAGGGATGGAAGGGCATCTCTCCTGAGGAGAGATATGCGTCAGCAATTTTCAGCAATTCAAAGCCCGGGTATTTTACCATTCTTTGGGCGGGATGACTTTGACAATTCCTGAGCGCATCCCATATTTATCAACCCGCTTGATGAAGGACTGAAAGTCGCGGAACTGGTCCATGGTCTGAGGCAAGCCTCGTCAGCCAACAATGGCCCATGTTATGCTCTCCGCGGCAAAGCGACTTACGGGCTTGAAAACGGGTATCTTGCCGCCTCCATAATAATGATCCGGCTCAATATCCTCTTCCTCTTCCTCCGGTATAGCTTCCGGGGCGTCAGTAGGCTTCGAATCGAGTTCGAGGTCGGAGAGTTCGGAGGGCGCGCCATCCAAGCCATCTTTCTTGCCGTTGACGCTGTGAGGGGGTGTTATGGAAGCCGCATCGGTCGTAGGCCCGCCTACGATCGGCTCAAAAAGAGAGCGATCGACCGTCGCAGCCATCGTCATGCAGGATGTCGGTATTGAAGTTGAAAGTCGTTCGGGAGGTAAAGCGGATGCCGTCGTCGATATATGCGACCGCTGATCGACGGCAGATATTCAATCCCAGCGGTCAGGGAAGTCGAGAATTAGGATGGCAGTCGTCGACTTGCCTTTTTGTTTCGTTCGCTCTCCGGGAGTTTGTAGGAGCAGTGTTTTTTATTGCCGGATTTCGTTGCGTTCGCTCGGAAAAGACGAGGCGGTCGTAGTCAGAGTAAGAACGGGGTGGTATGGATATTATGACGCTGAAGGATTCAAGCTCCCCTGAGGCAAACAATAGCTAGGAGTGGTAGGCCGTCGCTCATTGATGCAGGAAGGAGGTTGGAGAAAAGACGAAGCCGCAGCGGCAGGGCGGATACGAGATAAGGGACCGGGGGTCGAGCTAAGGCAGTTCAGTTGATTAGCGAGTACTGAAAGGCCTCGGTCTCGCCAGCATTAAACCGGACGTCAGCGCTTTCCGCTCAGTCCTGCGAATGCGGATTATGGCACGAGGGTTGCGGTGGTTGCGTCAGGAGAATGATATCGACGCTAGTTCGGCGATAGGTGCAGAGGACTGAGGCAGGATAGTCGTTGTTAGTGAAGGGAAGAAAGCAGGGGGACAGAATCACGTCCGAAGGTGAGAGATGTGGAACCGGCGTCTGGCCTGATTTGCGCGAGCGAGCGCTGGAACTGGCAAGAGTGGAATGATGGGCGCTGCATGCCTGGGCGCTAAGGCATCATGCTAGGCTTGGCTTGGTATAGTCATGACCGCTAGTGTATTCTTACGTACCTCACTGTAATACTGGCCGGTGTCGGTCAGATCAGCTTTAGATATGGAGAGAATGGTCAAAGTAAGAGTGGTTTCAATAGTAGATTCAGTAAGAGCCTCAGTCACACTCATAATTTCCAAACAACTCTGCAGCTAGAATATCGCTCAAAGCGCCTACGAAGAACAAAATCAATCTCACCTCATCCCCAGTCTAGTCACAGCCTCACATGACCCGTTTAGAATTACGCCATCACTCCCTGTTCTGCCGGGCGGTGTACAAACCGGACAGCGATCGTTCGAATACAGGCGGCCCCGGGACAGAGTGTCTCGCATGAGAAATGATACGATTGATTGATAAACTCCAACAAAAAAACAGCGCTAGACTAGGATCCCTCCTGTACCCAGTCCATAACTCATACGGTACAGATATTCATGGTATGATCTCATGGCCCGATCTCATTGGACCACCTAGTTCCCGGGCCGGCGGCAAAGCGCTTCTGGAAACAGCTAAAGAAAGCGTCTATCATGAGTAGTTGCTCGGGTAAAGGCATTTCCTTGACCTCCTACAATAATACTGCTTTGAGCTTCGGTGTCGCTGGACGGGGCACTGGGGCAGTGACGAGCTCTGACTCTGGCTTTGACTTCCAGCTGTCCCCAGCATTGCACCGCATATGCGCATCAGAAACCTGCTGCGCCGTTGGCCTATCAAACCATGTATTTTGTTTTCCAATTCCATGGGGGACTGGACTCTGGAGTAGACTACAGCTGTAAGTGTAGCGTGTGCGGTTGCAGCAGCGCTGCAGCACGGAGTTCGGACACACCAGGACTCGATCCTGCGGCGACGCCCCGTTTCCTCAATGGACCTTGTGCATGGCCATGCATGTCGGGTAGCTAGCTTGGTCTGCAGTAGGTTTGTTTCGGCGGTAGGGAAGGCCTGATGTGTCGCATTGAGCTAGTTTAGCTGCGGCAGAGGAAGTTCTAACTGACTGCTTCCCTGCGGATTCGGCGATTGGGTTCTTAGTCTCGTGCGTTTTATAGAGGTTCTAGAAGGAGTCCAAGAAATATGCAAGATTGATATTCGGCTAAATTCACAAGACATCGATATGGCTAAATCATAGTAATCCAAGGTATATACTATATGCAAAAAAATAGATATCCAACCATTTATCTAGGTATCAGTACTCGTTCAAGCGTAGCTTTTTGCCGACGAACCGTCGGCGAGGGATCTTGTCGGCGCCCCGCTCGCGATCAACGCTCATCCCCTTGAGGGCGTGAAGGAGCATCCCTGCGTCGAAGAAGCCGTAGCCGCCCATGCCATCGTCGTCCATCTCCCCGCTATCCGTCGTGGGCGTCTCGGTTCCGGCCCGCAGGTGGCCCGTGTCGGTGCGGACGATGCGACCCCGGCGTTGATCGCGCTGGACCCGCTCTGCGATCATCTCCATCTCGCGAGCACGGCTGGTGCGCGGGCTAGATGGCTTGTGGACGGTTGAGCGGAGCAACTTGCGGATCTCGAGGAGGTACGACTCGAGAGTTTGCATGAGACGTGCGGTCTGACGGTGCTTGGACGAAGCGCAGATCGAGATGGATTCATCCTTAATGATGTAGCCGATGCCGAAACCGTCTGCGGAGGTCGGGCCGAATCCGAAATGACGCAGGCAAGGGTTGCCGCAGTTGGATGAGGAAAGGATTGTGGTGTTGATCTTGTCCCAGCCGGGGTCGGCAAAGATGGCGGGTGTGGGAGGTAGGGTGCGCATGGCTCGGCCGTAGCTGCTAACGGACGACATACCGTCTACCTCAGAGAGGGAGATGGAAGCGGACCTTGGGGATCCTGCGATAGACTCGTTATCCAAGGGACTTGTGTAGCCGTTAGATGCTTCGTCGACACTGTTGTTCCGGGAGATGGGAGCTTCGTCAAAGGATCGCTGCCACAGGGTGTAAAGAGCGTAAAGGTGACGATCCTGTCCTTGTCCCTTGGAACATTCCTTGGTGATCGCGGTGTGCTTCTCTGTGGCCTTTCGTAGAGCGTTGACCTTGTCCTCGGCGGGGTTTTCAGCCCAGAATGTCTTCACAAAATCGAGCGCCTCGTTGGTGACGGATCGAATGGCTTCTGTTCGCCCGTGCAGGAAAGCCTTGGTCATTGCTGGCTCGTAGGTGTTCACCACCTGCCCGTAGAGCCCGTAGTAAGCCGCCTGGAACGCCATCTGGACGAAAGCGTCTGGGGAGAATCCCATCGAGGTGATGAAGTTCTTTCCGAATCCGGTGAAGTCGAGAACCTGAAACTCGTGCTGCTGGAGGAGATCTGCGAGGTGTGACTCAGCGAACCGAATGGCGATACTGAGCTCAGGGAGCATATCCCATTCTAATTTCCGGGGCGTCGGGCTGACATCGCCGAAGCTGCGAGGGTGACGCTTGGAAGGGTCAGGGCTGGTAGTAGCCCACAAGCTGGGGGCTTGACCATTAATAGTTCGTGCAAAACGAAGAATCGTGTCTGTGTAGACGTCACTGGCAAACCGGAGAACCGTATGTCCATCCACACCGGTGTGCTCGAAATTGATACCGGCACTGCCGTTTTTGCACACGATGATCTGGAGCTTGTCGTACCACCGGTTTGTGCAGGTACCGACTTGCACGCCCTTTTCCACGACGTTGGTACCACACAGCATGTTGGCGCAAAGTTCGGAAGTGCTATGGGGCTCGGTGTCGTCCAGGCAGAGAACGAACAGAGCAGTATCGACGATGTTCAGCCCCTCCGCGTTGATCGAGTGCTCGTCCTTGGTGAGGATATCCCTCAGTCCCGACCACACTTTGCGGTTTTCTGTGCTGAGAACTCCAAGGGCACCCTTTGCTGCCTCCTGGATCGGGGTCTGTTCCGCATCGGCGAGAATCACCTCGAGGTTCATTGCGATATCCCGTTCGGTCATGATCTGATCATGGTTCGCGTCAAGCACATCAAACCAGTAGAACTGGCCGCGGCACATAACAACAATGTGCTTCGCGTTGGGATCCTGACTGATAACGCATCCGTTGTCGGTAGGGACACGTGCAGTGCCAAACAGACGGGAGTATTGATACATGCATAGCGGCGTTCCCCGGACGGTATCTGGAGGCAATTCCTCACGTCTGACCGCGCGCACGAACGATAGGGCTGAGACAACCAGGGATGCCGCTCGAGTCAACTGATTGTTCCTCGCAGGGGTGGGATCGTCTTCTAGCAAGAAGAACGGATTGAGGTTGAGAACAACTGGGCTATCGTAGTTGAGATAAGAGTCGTACCCTAGAAGAGGTTGTTAGCTTTGACATCGTGGTGGGTTTCTGCTGTCGACATACAGAATTGCTCAATGTAACTAGTTTGCCCCGAGGCGTACTTCTGCAACTTCTCTTGAAGACCTGGGCCTTCTCCCTTGAGGAAGTCCCGTACGGCAGCTCTTGTTTCTTCTTGTTCCTTCGGTGTTTGTAATGGTGCTAGAGCATCAATGTATTTCTTGCATGTGCTCTCAAGATCTGGAATTGGTAACTTTGGCAGAGAGTCTTGTTGCGCAAATGTGATTCCACCCTTCTTGTTGGAAACCTGGTCCGTCAAGCCTCCATCCACAGATGTAGGCTTGATCTTGGGCTCGGGAGCCGGGTGTGAGCGGGGAGACTCCATGGTCATTCCCAGTGGCTTAGGTGCGGTGAAGTGACGGACTGCTGTCGACGAGTAAGTCATCGTGTCGGCTTGGGATATTAGAGTAGGTTGCGGATGAATCAAGCCTAGCGGCAGGCGAGGAAGGTGGGTATAAGAGGGAACGTAAAGCGCTTCGGTAGAAGTAGTGACAGTCTTGAAGGTAATAACAGGGCATGTACTTCAATAGCAATAACTCATGACCGTGTCAAATGACCGGGTATATATTGTGTTGGCCTCCGTAGTATCAGGGAGGTAAAGTGGAAGGTAGAGAGGAGATGTCTGTGCTAAGAGGAATATACCAGGGGGAAGAGGTCTGTTTATCAAGGATCTGGAGTGAAGATATAGGTGCCATGACATGGGTCCGCATTCTGGGGAGGCAAGGCCGGGGGAGAGTGGGGATGGCTTCGGAACAACGGGCGAGATAGCGCCTTGGACGGAGGAAGGGACGCTTACCAGAGACAACTGATAGGAACAGCACCTAGTGACAACCGAGATCCTGCAGCGGCGGTGGATCGTATACGTTGGCGCAAGCAGCCGGGGTTCTGTCGGGGGAACGGATGCAGCGCCCAGCGAGCTATATACTGCAGGGAAAGCCGAGTGCCAAGCGAGCCAGGTGCGTTCGGAGTTTGCTCGGTCTGGGGTAGATGCAGAGAGATCCAATTTCCAAGGTAAGGCTTTGAGGCGATCAAAAGATCGAATGCAGGTTGAAGCTTCTGTTTGTCTTGATACGAAGTTGACAGGAAGATGGTTCAGCGGTGGTGGTGGTGGTGGTGGTGGCAATATGTCACGCGGAGTCTGGGGGGTTCTATCATGCGCGGAGAAAGGCCGCTAAAGGCTTGTTTTCCTGCACTTTGTGATACGGTGTTGCTGATAAGGATATCAGGATGTCAGTAAGGCAGACAACGCCTGATCAGCACAGTTGGCGGCACCTGAGGGCTAGCTCTTAAGTTTATCGGCTCCCGAGGCTTCACTTCTAGTTTGAGTCAACGATGTCGCTCATTCAATGGCATACCCACAGTGATGTGCCACATGCAGGATCTTCGTACCACCTTGGACCACGGACGCCTGATAGAATGAAGCTTGTCTCGGGCGAAGGGAGCCTCGAGGCAATCTGGAATTCTCTTGGATGCGGGCAGATCATTTAGGATCACGTGCACTGTGGGGAGTGGAGATGACATCACATGCGTTCGCCGTTTGCAGGACCTTCCAGGGCTCGTCGAGACCTTACTTGGGCCAAGGGCAACTCTTACTTTACGGCCTCGACAAACACATATCTACTACCTGGTACAAAAATTGGTCGTTCGAACGTTCATCATGTCTTTTGGTTAAAAACACGCTATCCAGGGCGCCATGCACACAAAAGCAAGGGAAAAGCAGCAAACGTGCAGAAGACGAAATTGTTCGGATTCCTGTCAGATGACAAGCTCGAAGATGATAAAATATTCACAATAGAAGAGAATATAAACGGCGTGTGCCAGATCCCGCGAGCACGAGAGCGAGCACATCGCACAACAGCAATGTGGTTTCGAGCGAGAAGCCACAGCCACGAAGGAAGGAGACCTCAAAACGACTGTCCACAAGAGAATCTTTGAATTTCAGATCTTGTCATGTATCGAGTCAGTGCTCACGTCCGACAGGTATGTAACGAGCGCCAGCTATCGACGAAAATCAAGCCAGCTCAAATGCTACCAACTGACACCAGAACCAGGCGCCATCATGCCATGATCACTGTCGTGGAGCGAGTACTAGAGCTGCTTATGATGCAGACCACATGGCGTGGCCAAGAGGCTCCAGAACGTTGTCGGCGTATTCACCGTCGTAGTTTCCTAAGCAGTACATGTCAGATCAACCCAGAAGACAGGAGGAGCTCGGGATTGGGACTTACCAGCAGGGCTGTAGTTGCAGACAGTGAAGGGGACGGCCGTGGCGGAGTCGACATTGCCCAGGCTAGGACAGCTGACAGTAGCGCATCCCACTTCGGTGGTTCCCTTCCAGACGATCTGAGAGAAGTGGCCCCATTTCTCGAACAGGGTCATGTCAGGAGTGGCCTCGCCGTAGAGGTTCTCGTAGTAGCCCATTTCATCGTTGTACATCAGGTTGGAGATCATGACAGCAACCTCATCAGACGAGGTACCGTAACCGATGTTCTGACCGTAGCCACCACCGTTGATGCTCCTAAAGAGACGTTAGATAGGGTAAAACAGAAGGAAGTCATGGATATGCATACGTGTCGTGCTCGTAGACGCAGCGAGCGGCGAGAACCTGGGCACTCGCCTCAAGGGTGGAGGACCAGGCAACATCGGGGGAGGAGTGGTTGGCACGGTGAACGTTGTGGCTGTAGAGGACGTTAGACTGGTAGGAGTTGGCAGCAGTCTGAGTGGAAGACGCGGTGGCGGTAGACTCGACGGCAGTCTCAGTGGTAGTGGGAGCCTGGGTGGTGGACCAAGCGGAGGACCAGGAGGTGGACCAGCTCGTGGCTTCAGGCTGCTCGGCAACCACGGTGCTGGTAGACTCGACGGTGCTGGTCGAGGTCGATGTCGTGGTCTCAACAGGCACCTTCTCAACAGCAGCTTGGGTCTCAACGGCGGCTGCAGGAGCGGTATCCTGGACCTTGACCTGGGTCTCAGGAGCAGCAGAGGAAGTGGCAGCAGGGACTGAGGTCGAAGACGAGGTAGCAGCGGCCTCAACGGTAGTTGTGGACTCGACGGTTGTAGTAGCCGGCACGGTGACGGTCTCGGTGACGGTGATGATAGTCCAGTCGGTCACGGTGGTAGTGGTCCATTCGGTCACGTAGGCGGGCTCAACCTCGGCCATAACACCAAGAGCGCACAGGGCAGCGCCCAGGATCATGGAGTACTTCATGACGAGCGGTTGTTGTTTGCACTTGCGGAGTTTTTACACGTTGTTGATAGGCTTGAACAGGTCAACTGTCTGGTCGATCGAAGACTTCTCCAGGAAGCAACTCGAGCGACTAACTTGATTGATGATGGCTGAACAGCGACCTTGAGAATTCACCCAGACGAAATTGGATGAATCAGGTGTAACGACGTCGTTTGGAAGTGCAGATCAACTGCAGATGGTGGTTTGGTGATGCAGGGGGGTACGAAATCCAGCCGTGTGTTGATTTGTGGTAAAGGAATGACAGCCTCGCGAGCACTTTTTAAGGAGTGGAAAAAGTGCACCGAGACGGAGAGAGAGAGACGCGAGAGCGAAGCTTGGGATAGGAGAGGAGGAGAGCGAGAGAGGGCAAGAGGGCGAGAAGGAAGGAAGGAAGAAGAGGTTAAGAAGGCGTGAAGCTTGGGAAAGGAGATGGCGAGACGGCGGGCAGTGGGGCGGTTGAGATCTAGCTGGGGATAATCAAACGCAAATTAATCCATCTTCAAGGACTTTAATGACGGGAGGCCGAGACAAATCTTATACTCTGTCAAACACGAGACAAGACGAGACGAGTCAAGGCTTTTTGAAGCAGGCCCGAGGGAACTACTTTGTTTTTTTGATCTCCTTACAATTCTTTTTTACCTGCGGAAGCCACGAGAGACAGACCCATGGAATGCATGCTCCTCCTTTTTACTGAGCGATTTTAACATGGGATGGATGCCGAAGATCCTCTCGCCCAAGCATTCCTGGAGTCTGGAAAACAATGTCCCAGCCTAGGTCAGCCATCGCCCACCATGGACTGGACCCAATTGTAACAGCGCTTACGGAGGCCGAATTACTGGAGGAGAAAGGCGTCCAGATCTCGCGGCATTGTCAGATATAAAACGGCCGTGACCGAGATGCAGGTACGCCTCGTGTTTCAGGAACAGCCGTCGGCGCCAATCACCGCCCCGCGGCTCACAATGGCGTTGCTTTTTGCTGGGGAGCTGCCCGCGGTTCTGCGTGAATACATTGTCTGCTTTTCTTTCTTTTCCTTACCCTTTTATTCTCCGAGGCGTTATTTCTTTACTTAGAATAAAACAAAGCATGCTCGCGAGTCAAAACTCAAGAGGAAAGTGCTTACAGAGTCCACTTGCCAGTCAGGCAGTCCCACTGGTAATTTCAGGGGAGACCATGATTAACCGCCAAAACTTGGCTCTCGGCAGCCGCTTCAGTGTTTCAAGTGCCCACTGCTGCGCCCACTCATTGGATATCCCACTGGCTCCATCTCGTCCCTTCAGGGGCGAAGTCGCTATCACCCATGGCTCTCTCCGCCGGCGCCTACGCAACGCCTGGCTCCGGAACCGTCCATGATCGTCGAGTCTGGACGCTTTCTTTTATCCTCATTTCCTGCCCGGGATCTCTGGCCCGACAGCCAGTGACATCCTTGGCAATCGCTGCTATCCTCGTCCGTCCGTTAACTGTCACAGCTCAGATTGTCTCACTCTCGCTTATCTACATCGCATCTGATCTCATCGTCGATCTCACAATAAGACACTTTGTTTCATCAGGCTCTTGAAGCTTGATTAATCAACTATCACAGGCAACATCCGTGATGGACCCCGTCTCGTCCGAGGCGCCAGACTAGAGTCTGGATTCATGGCCGGGCAGAAAAGGGCCACGGTCAGCATTAATCCGCCCCTCATCTCCGGCAACTCGGATAGAAGTTAGAACTGGACTCTCAGTCGACTTAGTTGTCTCCAATTACTGCTGGAGCCTGGAGACAACTCATTTCAAACTTTTCATGAGCCCCAGCCAGAGGTCTATCTAGACCGCATATTCTGGAGCCTGGAACTGCTGGAGCTGGACAGTCCTAGCCTTCGTGGGACTATGTTGGACTCAGAGACTTTACTCCTTAGATACATCCACGTATCCATCTCCCCATCTGTTCTGACTTGTCACAGCGAAGGGTCGGAACAATAATCTCCGGAGACACGAAGCCGCAATCTCGAGCAAATGGCGGCGCTGCACGTGTGGATTAATTTCCGTATGCCTGAGCGGCTGGTATATGCTCTTGTGCAGTATACGGAGGACCCGTACTACTACCCAGATACCTACGCGGGGAGACTTGCTCATCTTGCCGTCATGAACCTAATTGCCAAATGACCATCTGGTCATCCACATAGACGAAATCATAGCCTAGCAGACGCGCCTTGCCTCCCAGCAGAAACTCTCCATTACTAGTGACAGTCCGAGCATTGTCCGAACCATATCAGATTGACGTGGATATGACATTCCCCCATGGATATAGATGCAAACCATGGACAGAGCTCCAAACAAACAGCCCTATCTACCATACTCACGACCGAACCTACCCGTTCGAGGAAACGGTAAAGCATCTCGTTCTTTGGAAGCTGACTCGGAACTCTGGAAGTCATCGCGTGCTTTGGACTCTGATGGGCAGCGGATCAACAAGCCGACTGTTATTCGTGGGTTCAGAGAAGAAATGCTTTGCGCTGTCTACCGTGCACGAGACCGAATATCATTTCCAGCCTTCGGTCGAGAAATGCCAGAGCTTCCCTTCGGACCGTTCTAAGTATCGCGACGGTGCTCTCTTAGTCACAGTCGGTGGATGAACAAGGTGCTCTTCCGATCTTGATGGTCCAGACCGAGTATCATCTCCATCAAGAGAACGCCAGAGCATCGGTTCGGACCATTCTTAGAGATCATTCGCATGCTCTTAGTCATGTTGCATGGATAAACAGACAGAGACTGTTCTTCGTGGATTCGAAAGAAAAGCTCTTCGCGTTCTTCTACCGTGGGCGATGATGCTCTGGTATCCGGTACCTGGTACTTGGTCCATCAGGTACCCAGCCCTTCTACCAAGGCACAAACAACGCCTCTATTGCCACTCGATAATCAACACAAACAAACTCATACTCCCATCGGCAATTGATGGCAATGAGGGCCCGATGACCCCGAGCTAGGTCCAATCCAGGTTGATCGCATCTGATATGCTCGGTAGGCAGGGCTTTGAAACTCGATGCAGACCTCATTGATGGCCATGGCAGTTGATCTGGTGTTGGCTTATCATCCTACGGTTACCCTCTCGTCCGAGTCCCGAATCCTCAACGTCACCTTGACGATCTACCTGGAGTTTGTCTACAGAGTTCGTTGAGGACCGCACAAGTGGAGTGTCAACTTCGCCTTTGCCGGCTGTCCCGAATACTGTCCATCAATTTCTATCCATGCTGCTGCGAACGGCCCTCCTTTCCTTCTTCTCTATCTCTACCGGCTTGTTCACCCACCGGTTGGAGTCTTGAGCTTTCAGAGAAACGTGGACTCCATCCAAGCATTGCCATGAATACTCAACGCTATCGGCAGTGCTCAGCAACTCAAAAGCATATTCGCTTGACTCTTTCCCCAACCCAGTGGCGAGGTACACCATCCTCAAGTAGAAGGACTACTACATGTATCCTTCCCACCTTGCCACCCCTTCACAACCCCAATACACAGTAGGCCACAAACAAGAAAGGCAACGCCCATTCTCGCGCGCCCAAACGCAAATGCAACCTCTAAGCCAGCTATATAAGCAACGAGTACACCGTGTAGATCCTGCCCAAACACCTCCCGTAATTCCGTCGCTCCCGTCGCAATCACAGCCGAAGGATCAACATCCGGCGCTGTCAGTGGCAGCATGTATAAAAGGTGATTTACAAATGCCGCCTGCGCAGCAGACATCATGAATGCACCGCCGATTGTTTGGAGGCCTGTGTTAGAACAATCAGCACGTGGGGTTTGGGTGGTATTTGGGCGGGCTGCATACACATAAGAATCGCCGTCGCAGCCGCCATATCCTGTACACTCGAGTTCCCCTGTGCCATAATCATGGGCACCTGGACACCAAGTCCATTACCCACACCGGCAAGGATCTGATACCCGATCCATTTCCCTGATTTGGTGTCAAGATCAAACGTGTAGATCAAGCCGCCGCCGATCGTAGCAACCGCAGCAGCAATGGTCAGGATCAACGCCGGGTATACGGACTTCGGACCCGAGCGCTGAAATAGCTGTTCCACTGGGCACGGTGAAGAGCGACACGGCAATGATGAATGGGAGATTGCGGACGCCGGATTCGATGGGTGACACTCCCATGATGCTTTGGAAGTCGATGGGCGTGTAGTAGATGATAACGATGTAGGAGCCGAAGAAGAACCCGATTGTTGAGGGGAGGATATGTCGCCTTAACAGTCGAGGCGGAACCATAGCTGCTTCGCTTTGGTACATTTCCCACCTGCGAGTGCGGCGAGAATAAGCACGAATCCGACTAGGAGTCCGATCACGACGGAGCTGTTCCAGGGGTGTGTTTGGCCTCCATACTGCAGGGCGAGGATGAAGCATGTTACGCAGGCCATTAGGATAAATGCACCGGGGAGGTCCATGCGGCGCACCTTGGTGAGAAGAGTAGTGTTGCTACTTGGTGACTTTGAGGCGGACAGGGTCTGGAAGAAGAGGATTATGAAGAGCGCTGAAACGCCGCCCACTGGAAGGTTGATGTAGAAGCACCAGCGCCATGTTACTTGGTCTGTGAAGACGCCGCCGAGGAGGGCCCCAACGACCGATACGATTCCTATAGCTTGTTTAGTCGAGGCGTTGAAGAAGGGTTACAACCATGTACCATATGAGAACCCAATCAGCCCCGTAAATATGGCCCTCTTCTTCGGCGGAGCGCAGAACGCAGCCAGCGTGAAAGAGCCTGTATTGACACCGGCAGCTCTCAGACCTGCCACTGCACGGCCGACAATCAGAGCTACCGACGAAGGGGCAACGGCGCAGACTAGGCTTCCTATCTCAAAGAAAAAGATGGCCGCTAGGAAGACTGTTTTGAGAGGAAAGAAGGAATACGCTTTGCCCCCTGCAATTCGTGAGCATTTGACGAGCGTATGAGCTCTTCGTAAGGGATGTATGCATACAAGCTGCTTGGAAGCTTGCAGTCACCAGGAAGGAGGCAGAGCCGTACCAAGCCACATTGTCGAGACTATGGAACTCAGCAGTGATGTATGGGATAGCCGTAGCGATGATGGTCTTTGTCTCAGTCAGTAGGTATCGTTAGGCATAAGGGATTTGCCTGCACTCACAAAGTCCAAAGAGGTAAGGAAAATGGCTAGAACTAGGGCGACCACAATGAGGATCAGTCGGACCCCAGTGGGTTACTCGCCCTCATCGCTCGCGATCTCATTTGGCTGTATTGATGCTTGGAGGGAATCATCCGACTCCTTTGACGCTGCCAAGGTTGTTTCCAGAGTTATTGTTCAAAGGTGTTTCTGGCACTTGAAAACAAGCTCCGTTATTCAGAACATCCATATCTTTTTTTGTATCGCGTGTCGGCAGCAACAATGTTGTGCCTGAGGCACGGCGTTAGGACATAAGGAAAGCCCCATCTCAGGTGCTTGCTTAAATCCGCAATTGACAAGTTGCTAAACTCACAATCACCGAGCAAGCACTCCTGGAATACGCCTGTAGTGGGGTATAGTAGGTAGGGTTGGGGCAAGGATGGGGTAGAGATGGGGTAGCCGCATATGCAGCCGGTGGAGTATATAGAGGAAAAAGGCTTCAAAGCAAGGGACTAACCCCACCAATGCAAGAGGAAATAGCATGCCACTACCGCGGACTTCAGGGAAATAGAAGGCAGTCTTGAATACTCGGGCTTTTGCAGGGTTTGCAAAACTGTATGGAGCGGCGGAGCATTTGGTTTCTGGACGGAAAACTCTAGAGCATTGCCCATGTTATCAGCAAGCAAATAGGAGTCACTCGCGGTATACTCCTTTCACGATATTATTAAACCTTGCCCTTTATATTCATAAACTGTCAGCATAGCATTTAAGCGCATGCGCCATTAGCCCATGTAACTCCGTAGCATTGCAATCCTCATATATCAAAGCCCAGGCTTGGACAGCTTGTGCATGGTATGGTTTCTGCATGCAAGTTTGATCGAGGTCAACTTCCGTAAGGGTCTTGCACACCGTATTCTCGAGGGAGCGTTCTTCAGGCGAGCGGTCCACATCAGGGATGTCGGACAGGTTACGCAACCAGTGGCTGGGGAAGATACCTTTATAAATGAACAGTCAATTAACTCAATCGGGAGGACAGAGCGAGTCAGGACGTACAACACTCCAAGGAATACAGGTTAAAGAACAACTTTTGGTGCCAGCCAGATATCCTTCCCTAGAGCGCCATTCCCAGCTTAATCGGGATGCAAAGCCCATCGACAGCGCGTTTAGCAGCCTGGAAGCACGTTCTAGTTCGTTCAATACGGGTCTCGATTCTTCCAATGGCAGACATAATCTTGTCGACGTTGCGTGTTGCCACGGCAAATCGAAAGGTGCTGAAGTCTCCACACAACCGCACATATGTCTGACGATACAATGATATGGAGTTGAGAACAATAGCTGCCTGGGGTTTTCTGGTGGAAACGGACGAGTAGTCAGGGTTGCGGTCTGATATTACTCGCCACCTGTCAAGGGTTGTTTCAATTGTCTGCAGAATGGTTGGTGTGACATTCACGTTTGCCAGCCAGAAGTTATCCTGGTACAGATTTCCAAGTTTTTGAGCTAGGGCATGGAGAACCAGGTAACCGCCAAAGACGCTGAGCTCGATGAGTGATATAGTAGGATGAAGCGACAAGAGGTAGGAAAGTGTGTCCAGAAAGCGTAGAGCCGTCTTGATGACAGTGTTCTTCTGGTCAAACCATGCACTTGGTGTTGTGCTTAGCCATTTCGCCTCGTCGCACGGCAGGAGAATATCATTGAGATCCAGGTTCAAGAGGATATCAGGTGTTTGAAAGCTGACGCTCAACGTGTTCAGATAGACCAAGATGGCGCACGTTGTTCTCCGGTGGCATCAGCATATATTCAGCATATCTGATAAAATGATTGGCATGCCGCACAATCGTTTCGTATTCAATCCAAACCAGCCACTCTCCCAACACATCGCCTCCCATTGGAGTTGGTGGACGCGGTATAATTCTATACCGAATTCCCTACGACAACGTCAAAAGAGTGAGGCCATGGCCATGAGAAAGTCCCGATAGTCAACCCTCTGCTAGAAGGGAAGCCATAGACGAAGCGTCTTGAAACTTCTTGAAATCGACGCTTTTACTCCCATGTGCGATGGTGAATAGAAGTGACTGGAGAACCCATATCGGCTCTTGGGTAATTGCTAATGGACTTGATCTCAGCTTGTCTAGATCAGCGAACGCGGCGATCTTATGATGCAGAATGGTTGTCATACATAGTCAATTTGTGAATATTTGGCTGCATAATGGAGGGCCTCGGCAGTATGTGTATCATCGTAAAAGCTAGCACCGATGGCCGCCATGAAGAGAAGAAGACAGTGATGCTGTGACTCTGCTTTCCAAGTAGCCATATGGATACACGGCATGATGATAAGGAAGCATTCTGCGAAGGCACTCAGTAGTCTTTCTAATGTGAAGCAGGTCGGGAACTGAAATTCCAGCGGCTTTCCAGTCCATTGCAGTAAGCACTTTGCAGTAATAAATATGTTGCGAGGATCCAGTACCAGGGCTTACACTCGGTCAACCTCTGCAGCCATTTGGCTCCGTTTCTGCTCCGACAGCGCACACGAGCCCTTCCAATAGGGCTCTTCTGTATATCCACCTGCCAGACTAGGGTCGGCTAGGCCCTCGAATGGTGGAAAAGATTGGTCTGGCCCCCAAGTAAAGAAAGATATCGGCTCATCGGTCAGATGGCTGAAAATATCGTTCTCAGAGGGCTCTAGGAACTCAAGCTGGAGCGGAGGACCATTTTCTATGGCGGTACTCTCTATGCCTAGACCAAGAATCCGGCTGGGGTCGCCGGGGGTCACACTGGCTGGAGACTGGGTTTGCTCGTCCGGTGGTTGCTGAGCTTGACCGTGACAGCGGTCGTAATGTTTCCGAACCACATCAGCTCGTGTAAAAGCTGCATCGTAGGCAGTACATTGAAAAGGCCTCTCATTGCGATCTAGCGACCTTTAGTCCTGATGAAGAGATAAAGGTGGGAGACGTACGTGCGCGCTCGTGTCGGGTGAGATGCTCAGTCCGGAAGAATGATCGATCGCAGTAGGAACATTTCTTGATGCGGCGTTGCGGTCCAGGCATTGTCACCTGTTCTATGATAAATGCTATATGAGGTTCAGGTGACGATAGAGGTGGAGAGGCCCCTTGAATAATGGGAGTTCCGGCTGTCTCTTCAGGTAGTTGTTTAGTCGTTCCCGAGCAAATGATCTAGTCTGACAGCGAATATGGTCTCTCCCTGTCATAGTAGTCACGCGTATGATAGCACCCTTGCAGATATGCTATCAAAACAGGTGGGGACACTAATAGCTGAAGACAGGGGTGTTCAGCTCTTCTTCGGCGCCTAGTTACGCAGTATGGTCAGTCTACGGAGTAGTTCTAAAACTTCTCAGTCTCGTCTTATCTAATCTAGAGGTATCTAAAGGGTGTTAGGTGTTCATACTTACTCTGAACTAGTTGATCCACCTGTTGCAAGATGATTTTGTGACGACAAATATATAATCTGTCTATCTTGTCCTTTGAGCACTGGGTCACGGCTGAGGCATGAACAGGAAAGGATTCAATAAATAAACACATAGGTATGAAGCCACTACTGGAACGGATTTAGGTGCTATCAACATTTCACATCAGTTTTATCGATGCTTGCCTAAAATAAAATCTATTTCCATTATGCGCTCGGGCATCACAGATCGACGGTCCGACAGCGGCCTTCCTCACAAACAAGCAAATAATTCTTATCTCCAGCCTTGAGGTCCTTGAATAACGGGTTCCGCCTCCGTAGCCAAAACGAGTCCTCCCCACTGGATTCCCCAAGAGGCGAATGACTGACCGTCACTAAAGCCGCAACAGTGTTTGAGGATGACGACAGCGTTAGACCGGCCTCGGCACGAATCTTCTTAACCAGGACGTCCCGTGCCGGCGCTGACAATTGTACTTCAGTCGAAGAGCTTGAGCCTGTCGTAGACGCTGTAGCGAGTACGCCTGTTACGCTTCGCGTCCCCGTTTGCAGTCCCACGATTGCGTCTAAGAGGCCGACGAAGAGGAAGGGATGCTGGAGGATTTCCACCGCGAAGGACTGGCAGGTTTGGCGAGCGAGAACACGGTAGCTTTCCTCTTCAAGAAGAGTGGAAAGACGCACAAGGTTTCGTGCTATAACACCGTTGACCGATGGTACGGCCGACTCGGTACCGGTCTTCAACCGGAGCAGAGTAGCTGGATTTCCTGGAACTGTTGTTGATGGCGTGGTGTAATAGCCTGCAGGTGTCGACCCTACATATGCAAGGAAGTTGTCATTCAGGTAGCCTGTCCAAGAGACAGTCAGTGAGCCGAAAACTCGCATTTGGGTTAGCGGGGTAGAATACGTTGTAGCTGTTCCGCGAACTGCAAGTAGCTCTCGTCAAAAGTCGCCTCATACATGTCCAGCAGACCGCTACTCAGGAAAGCATAGTCTTCGGCGAATCCTAAAGTCGTTCCCTTGCTACCGTCACGATAGATCCTCCAGAGCTTACCAGTCTCCTTCTCATATAGAGTCTCTCTGATGAAGTTGATGGCCTTGGCTGCAGCCCCCCGACATTGGGCTGACTTTGAGCTATCAATATCCTCAAACAGCACACTGCACTTGGCCAGAGCACCGATTGCCAATCCGTTCCACGCTACGATTATTTTGTCGTCGAGATCAGGCCTCACACGATTCTTATCCCTATATTCGCGCAACCTTTGCCTGCCCGACTTGATGATTCGGACCACTTCCTCCTCACCTAGACCAAAATCCTTGGCTAGCTTGCTTGGGGTAACCTTGATTGAGAGGACATTTTGGTCCATAAACTCGTCATGTGGATCGTTTTCTGGTGCGATGTTCCCATCGGGAAGCACACCCCAGTGGCGAGCGCAAACTCCAGCATCTCGTGGTCCCAAGACCTGTGTCAGCTCCTTGAGAGTCCAGACGTAAAAAGCACCCTCCCGCTTCTCTGTGTCATTGGGAGTCGGTAGACTGTCTGCATCCTCGGACGAATGGAAAGCGCCGGTCATTGAATGAATTGGCTCAGATGTGAGATATGTGATCAAATCGTACACCGCACCAAGAAGCTCGGGGTCGTGGGTTATTTTGAACGCGTCAGCATAGACATCCAGGAGCTGGGCCTGATCATATAACATCTTCTCAAAGTGGGGAAGTCCCCAGTCGGCCGTCACACTATAACGCGCAAATCCATGACCGATATGGTCCCGGATACCTCCGCGAGCCATACTGACAAGTGTATTAACCGCCATAGCCGTAGCGTTTTCACATTCTTCTTGCCCAACGATATCAGTCACCGCGCTGGGGTAGATGCCTAGGCGGAGCAGGAAACTCAGATTGGCTGGCGTGGGGAACTTCGGCGCTCTTGAGAATCCTCCATTGTTCACATCGTATCGAGACGCAAAATGCTGGTATGCTTCCTCTAGAAGCTCGACATCCAGATCTTCATCGGTCTGATCACCCTGGTATGTGTGGGTGCCTTCTTCAGCAAATTCCCTCAGTTGCTTCGTAATCTCTTTTGCGCTGTCAAGGCATCGTTGTCGCTGAGTTTGCCAAACATCACGCAGCTTTTCCAATATCTCGATAAAGCTAACAGTGTCAGGGCCATGCAACGATGCCGTATTTGGGCCAGGCCAGTACGTGCCGCCAAACACGGGCTCAAGGTCGGGTGTCAGGAAAACATTCAACGGCCAGCCTCCAGAGCCTGTGGTTGCTTGCACATAGTTCATGTATATGTCATCAACATCAGGCCGCTCTTCTCGGTCAACCTTGATTGGAATGAAGGATTCATTGAGAATCGATGCCACCTCTGGCGACATGAACGACTCTTTCTCCATAACATGGCACCCTAAGAGATATCAACAGCTGTCTCACCTAGTGTTAGTAGTAGTTGGAGTACTGTGGACGTACAGTGACAGGCTGAGTAGCCAATGCTCAGGAAGATTAACCGGTTGTGTTGACGAGCGAAATCCATGCTTTCGGCATCCCATAGCTGCCAGGCCACAGGGTTATGCCTGTGTGCTCTCACCTAGAAACCATGGTCAGACCGAGACTGATAGAGTTATCTGCGGAAGGACATGATGTTGAGAGCACTTACATACGGGGATTTACTGGCTTCCAACCGGTTCACAAGCATGGGCCCCGCCCCGGTAGCAGTATCATGACTTTGGTTGCGTTGAGCCTGCATGCTGAATAGTCTTTTACTCCGTTGAACTCCAAGCTTGCATCCAAGTGCAAGCCGACAAGACCACGGAGGAGGGGCTGACAGACAGAGAAGTCGTCTGCCCGCACTAATGTTCAGGTCCCAAGAGAACGGCACGCGGGGAAGCCGATAGGGACGAGCCGGCAACAAATAGGAACTAGTCGGGATCGTGATGTAAAAATAGCCCCTCAAGCAGTACTCGGGGATTATGCGAGATACAAGCGGCGATAGAGGCTCAAAGAGCTAGAGTGTCCTTGAGTGGCTTGAAACGCTCGCGTTGGCTCAGGCTCGCTCGGGAAGATCGCCCGCCGCAATGGAATCTTTACGTCATCATTGCGGGCGGGTCACGTGGGATATCTACAAACTGTGGGGTGGCCCTGCCTTGCTGTACGTCTACAGCTAGTCTTTTAGTGCTTCTTGATTGCGCCCTTTTTCCTAATCTTCTTCCAGTAGCTCTGCTAGCTCGCGCTCCTCTTCCTCTGTGAGCATATATTCTGGGTTGGCCGACTGTTCATCAGTTGGAGGTTTTGTTGCCTCAGCTACTGCATTCCGCAGATCATCAGGCTTGAGGGACCACTGTCGGACGGTAGCATCGATGCTAACGCTGACCAATGTCGTCCCCAGCAGGACTAAGCCTGTTACTTCTTCGAAGTGGCCGCTAAGTGTGTGGTAAAGCTGTCCAGTCTATGTTATGGCATCAGCCATGGCAGATGAACGAAGAAGAAACAGAGAACGCACCGATCGATTCCATACGCGGATCTCTTCATCTCGACACGCCGTGATAACCCACCCTCCTCGCTCATCGACTACTACGTCCTTGACATAGTCAGGGTGATGGAGTGAGAGGTTTTCCTTCCACCCGTCCTCTCTAACGAGACATTTCGTCGTTTTATCCGCCGAAGCTGTCCAAAGATCACCATCTTGATCGAAATAGAGCTTGTAGACATTAGTCTCATGCGCCAAAAGAGCTTCCGTGCCAGTCAAGTCCTGACTGCCTTTGGACAAATCAAATTGGCGGATTTCCCTGTCACTGCCTGCGCTGAAAAGGATTTGGTCGGCGGAATCATCATCCAACGTAAGCGGGTCGATTAATAGGTCCTGTATTCCTTTCGCGTGACCCTTGAGTGTGTGTAGCCGTTGTCCGCTCACGATATCGAATACGAGTATTTGCGCATCGGCGCCGCCCGAAACAAGGAGATCCTGGCCCTTGATCCTTGTAGTAACGAGCGCTCTCACAAAATCATTGTGTCCTTCGTACTGTAGTTTTCGTTGCGTTGAAGTTACATCCCAGCTCCAGACGGTTTTATCCCAGCACCCCGCAAACAGAATCTTGCCGTTCGGACTAAAACAAAGGCTCGTGACAGGGGCAGTTGGTCCTTTGAAGATAGATACGGTTTCTTCAGTCTATGTACCGGAACTGAATTAGCATCGTACTTTGGTCAACATCCGGACAAGAGGTACGTACTGCGAGGACTATCTTTCTGACCGTTCCGCCGCTCTGAGCAACATAGACAGCGCCAAGGTCGAAAGGATCTGGTTGAACAGCGAGGATTTTGCTTTGCAATCGGATGGGAGAGCCATTTGTGTTGCTTGACTTGGCGTCTTTTCGTTTCTGTTCGTCGAGAGCGTTGCTAAACCGGTCAGTGCTGAGAAGATGCGGGGAGAGAACCGGGGGGCGCACGTAGTTTGGAAGAAGTCGTCTCGATGGGAAGAAACAGCCATGACTGATATAAATGCTTGAACAGAATCAATTAAGATGAGATTTATCACGAGAAAGACGTGAACCCAAAAAATAATGCAAACACTGAGAATGCCTTGAAAGGTTCACAATCTGGATGGCATTCTGAACTGCTCAGAGAGCTCGTGTGGGCCACCGTAGAGGAGCCCTTTTCCCACCACAAACTCTGCTTCCAGCTTCTTCCTCTCTCTTCGACCTCTTCCGTCTCTTAGTCCCCTTCCCTTCCCCATCCTACGTTCCTCTGCCTATATTGTTCCCCTCACTCCACACTCACCCCCTCCACCTCCCGTATTCCTCGCGCGTCAATCGCGCAAACCTCCACGTCAAAATGGATATGAACCATTTAATAGGGTCAGTGGCCTGAGCTATGGTATGTGCGGCTAGGCTCGAGTTAACACCTGGCAGTCAACGGTTCAACCTGATCTCCAAGAGCGATATTCGGTATGCACCTCATCCTATCTCCTTCGGTCCTCCTTTATGGCTTTATATTCTCGAGTGTTTGTTGTCTAACCTATTCAAGCTATGTCGGCACGTTACATGAGATCAACCCCGAGGCTTCCACGATCGCCCTGCAGAATGTTGTGTCATTTGGAACCGAAGGCCGGCGAGGCAATCCTGCCGAAGAACTCCCACCATCCAACAGCGTCTACGAATACATTGTCTTCCGAGGAAGTGACGTAAAGGACATCAGCATGGCCGAGGATACCAAGGAGAACGCTCAGCCTTCGCCTCCTCAGATGCCTGATGATCCAGCCATCCTAGGGGTGAGTCAAAGTTCGAAACATTGCACTTAATACTCCTTCGATCAACGTATGGTCATATGATGAAATATTTCGGATGTAAACTTCACAGACCTGTTCTGAGAGCGCAAAACCATGTGGATATTTCCGTTGCCTTCCTTCTGATTTAGATCATACGTTCTCGGCATATTGCCTTTGTTCGTTCATACCAAGCGGAGAGACCGTTTACTGACTTGCCTGATAGAGCGCGCCTCGCCCCGGTCCCGGCCCTAGCTCCGGTCCAGGACCTCAGGGTCTCCCTTCCCAGTCACAGCAACCTCCGCAGCAGCCGCTCCAACAACCACCTCAGGGTCCTCGACCTCCACCTCCGGGCTACCCCCAACAGCCTCAATTTCCCCAAGGCTATTACAACCCGTACGGTCCACGATACCCCCCCTTCCCACCTGGCCCCGGATATCCCGCTATGCCATATGGGGCGCCTCCAGGCTGGTATCCTCCCCCCGGTCAAGGCTTCCCCCCCGGACCAGGGCAGTTCCCCCCTCAAGTGCCAATCGGACCTCCTGGTCAGCACCACACGCCGCCTTCTCAGCGCGCCGCTCCCACTGCGCCCAAAACAACCTCCGAGCTTCCCGTTGGTGACCGCCCTTTGAGTAGACCAGCTGTGCAGGAAACTGGCCCTGCCCCTGCTGCGCCGGCAGACGGCGCACCCACCCCGCCCGTTGAATCCAAACCGTCTGTTGCAGAAGCTGTCAAGGCGACGACTGCTGCCCCAGCTGAGAGAATCCCGCCAACAGGGCCCAGGAGTGGACGCGCACCGCCAGTCATTCCTATCACCCCAGCCAAGCCCGGTGCCCCTGCGGCTGCCCAGGCTCCTATGGCTTCTGCCACTGCTAACAATGTCACACAAAACACCGCCCAAGCCGCGATCTCGGAGGCAACACGCGCGGCGACCGCTGCTGTCGCGGCTGCTATGGCCAAGCTCCCTCAGCCCAACGGTCAGAAGAAGCCTCAGCACGGTGATGATTCAGTGGAGGGTCTTACACGACAGATGGGCGAGATGAAACCTTACGACGGCAACCGTGCGCCTCGTAGTGGTCAGCATTCCCGTGGTCGTGGCGGCCACCGAGGCCAATTCCAAGCGCAGGCAAACAAGAAGGTTGAGGTACCTCAAACAGACTATGACTTTGAGACTGCGAACGCCAAATTTAACAAGCAGGATCTGGTGAAGGAGGCTATTGCATCTGGCTCTCCTCTCGAAGAGGTTGAATCCCCTGCGCAAATCGATACCGCTGTCGAGGCCCCTTCGACCACGCAGGGTGCCAACGTCTACAACAGGACGACGTCGTTCTTCGACAACATCTCCAGCGAGGCCCGCGACCGAGAGGAAGGCTCCAATGTCCGAGCCGGTGGCCGGGAATGGCGTGGCGAAGAGGAGAAGCGAAACATCGAGACGTTCGGCCAGGGTAGTGTTGACGGGTACCGCAGCAGCTACCGGGGCCGTGGCAGAGGTCGGGGCTATGGTCGAGGCCGAGGTAGTTACGGCCGTGGTTACGGGTCCCGCGGCCGCGGAAACCGCAACATGTCCCAGTCGACCGGTGTCCCCACGGCAAACTAATCGCTCGCTTTTTGTTATACCGTTAGCTTGGAAACTGTTTGATGGCGTATTTAGCGGTGGACATGATCTTTTTATCTACGATCTTCTCTCTTTCCGACTCGGAAGTGACGAATACCTTCCTAGAGTCTACGTTTCCTGATATTTACGGCGTCGGGTGGTGCATTCCTCAAGGAGCTCGGGCTGGCCTGAATACACGCTTGTCCAGACTCGCAGACTTGGCATGGGCTCGCATGAGTTTACAATGAGTGGCTTGATCAGCTATGCGTTGCTGGCTGGCTTTGGTTTCGCATGGTGTCCTTACACGGCGTTTGTCTTCATTGCATGGATTAGGGGTCGTGGGCCCCCTTTGCATTACTCAGACGCTCGGATAATGGCTGCCAGTCCTTTCTTTGTTGTTTCGCACGGCTGGTCTAGCAGCGACGGTGCTCTTGTATCATACACACATACATAGCGGGCGAAGACAGCCCCCGAGAAAAAAAATGCATAAAACGGGGCGACCAATGGTCGTTCTCTACAACTTTGCAATGCGTTCTCCGTACCAGCTCACTTAACCAGGCTTCTCTGCAATTCTGATTACGCACCTTGCATAGGTAGGCTGACAAAATGAAACCCCTCACTGCTTCCAAACTTCTCCTCTTCTCTCCGCATCCTCTCCCCACGCTTCCTCGGCCCAGCTTGTTCTATAGCCGGCTGTCACTGTCAAACGACCACCTTGAAAGAATAGATCGTCTACCCTTCCCCGGCTTCCCCAGCTTCTCCAGGATCCCTGCACAGGCTCCACCCAGACTCCACGAAGCAATCCGGTTAACACTACTACCGCACCATGAGCCCAGCAGAACGCCTCAGCAAAGTCGTCGACGTTCTAACGGGCGTCCAAACGGTCCAAGAGCCCAATGTGACCCCCTGGAACCCCGATGCTACGCGCTTTCCCTCTCGTAGAGAGCTACCCAAGATCCCGGGTGCTCCAGACGATGCGGCTTGGGTTTGGGGCAAGGATGACCAGGTTGGCACCTACTGCTTGTTTTCTCCTTGGCTTGAAATTTTGAGTCACGATTGATATGCAGGACATGTCTGACGTTTGCGTTTATATCTAGATTGGCCGATTGAATCTCCTCACGCCGGCAAGAGTCAAAGCCGCTGCTGCGGAGATCAAGACTGGGGAGATGGTTCGGTTGGAGTACGCATATCTGCACCTATGGCACTTACCCATTGTCTCTCTCATTTCTTCACCTTGCTTGGGTAGTTCTGTGCGAGATAACTGAGATGATGCGGGCAGTCTCCCCCTCGACGTCCCCAAAGCCCCTGCATTCGGCCGCGAGGTCTTCGAGCATACGATCAAGCCGCTGGGCAGCGGCGTCGGATACGATGACCTATATACTCTGAACACGCAGAGTGGAACGCAATGGGATGGATTCCGACACGTATGTCTGTCCTTTTCCCTGGTAGACCAGAAAACATACAGAACTATACAGACCACTAACACTACCCCTAGTTCGCCCACCTCGGCTCGAGGCGCTTCTACAACGGGGTCCGTCTCCCTCCTCAACACACACCACCACCCCAGAACAAGTACTGACAATGCAAGGCAACATCCACCGACATCGAAGGCGCAAACCCCACAACCCGCTGCAGCATCCACCACTGGGCAAAGCACTGCATCGCCGGGCGCGCAGTCCTCCTCGACTACAAGTCCTACGCAGAAACCCACAACAAGGACTATGACCCTTATACCTCGCACGCTATCTCGTATGCTGACCTAACCGCCTGCGCATCATACCAGGGCGTCGACATCCGACCTTACTCCGCGGGCGGAACCATAAGACCCGGCGACACCCTGCTCGTCCGCTCGGGCTTCGTGCAGCGCTATAACGAACTAAACGATACCCAGCGCAGCGCAGCAGCGGCACGCACGGGAACAGATATTGCCTGGGCGGGTCTGAAGCAGGAGGAAGACATCCTGGACTGGCTGCACGATTGCTACTTCGCGGCTGTGGCGGGGGATAGCCCGACGTTCGAGTGCTGGCCTGTCACGGCTACGGAGGGGGGAAGGGGCAAGATCGGGTTCATGCATCAGAATATACTCGCGCTTTGGGGGATGCCGCTGGGCGAGATGTGGGATTTGGAGGGGGTCAGTGAGGTTTGTAAGAGGTTGAATCGGTGGACGTTCTTTTTGACCAGTGCGCCGGCGAATGTTGTTGGTGAGTACTTCTCCCTTCGCTATTTCATTTACGCTGCCTCGAAGGTAGGGAGGGCTAATTGGTTATGCAGGTGGTGTGAGTTCGCATCCGAATGCAACGGCTATCTTCTAGGGTTTGTCTAGGTAGGGACGGTAATTCCAAATCGAGGACCCCGAAGTAGTCAATCGTAGATGACCTTGAAAAACGAGCAACGTATATTCAATTCCCAGTTCATAACATTCATGTGCATTCGTGATTGACATCATTAAAGAAATTCATCATTGTTTCAAGCACCCAGATCCAACATTGTCTAGTTCAGATGTACTTCAAATATCAAGCCAAAGTACTCCGTTCCATAGATAGTCAAAAGAACTCCTCCGGCCACTGGAAGCCCCCTGAAGACTTCCTGATGGGTGCAGTCGCGATTCCATCTTTCTCCATCTGTTCTCTCCTCTTACCAATCTCCCTAGCCAGACGACGATCAACCTTTGCCGCTGTCGCAGCTAGGTCTTTGGGGAGCGGAGGCACGGGTGGAATGTACTCATATCGCGCCTTTCTCCTGTTAGAAGTTGAATTCGAACTCGGCGTTGTGGATTCATCCTGCTGAGACGGCTCGATGTCATGTTGCTGCGGCGGCTGTTGCTCTAATTTCTTAGGGCTACAGTCAAATGGATGATCCTCGCCACCTTCAAAGTGTTGGTAGTGTTGGTTCTCCTTGTTGTCCTCGAAGCTAGGGCCGGGGCTGCGACCACGACCATGACCAGGTGATGTGGTGGAGCGTAAATCCCCCCGACCACGTTTCATTCGTAACACTGGAGTTGCGGAGCGATTGCGAGTGGTAGATCGGGGCGGTCTGCTTGCTGGTGCCGACGGTGACATTCGATCCGCACTCGGAGACGTACCGGTATTATTCTCAGCGGCAGGGCTACGTCTCTGGTCCTGTTTCCGCTCCACAGATCCAGGGCTATCGCTACGGGTGTTCTTGGGGAGTTTCGGCTTGCGCGAGGGTGTTTTTTGGTTGATGTCAGATTCCGCTAGTGCTGGGTTTGTCTCTGTCTCTGCTTGACCTGGAATCTGGGTCTCTCTCCTTTCCTGGGATTGTTCCGAATAGACCGGTGGGATGGGCAGAGGCTGTCCGTGCGAATCAGATTGGTCCTGTTTCTTCCTGGATTCAGGGTCCGGGGACTTGCGTTTGCGGGACGGGCTGTGTGCAGAACTAGAACGTGTTTCGGACGGTTTGCGCCACGATTTGGGTGACTTGAGGCGAGTTTTGTCTATGCGTATCTGAGCCTGATCCTCGGTCTCGGGTACTTGAAGTGTGTTTGCATCTGGCACCATGGTAGTACTCTCGGCCTCATGCAGCAGCCTTTCTGACGGTAGCGACGGCAAAGCCCCTGGGACGAATTTCCGCTGGTACGGTCTCTCCTCATTGAGACTACCCCGCGGCAATGGATCTTCCTCTCCCGCAAGGTCTCGTAGCTCTCGCTTTGCCCGTTCAAGCTTATCTTCAAGATTACTGACTCGCTTCAAGAGCTTCGCCTGCCGCTGCATGTCCTTCCGGGACTTCTGGTGCCGAACTTCCTGGCCACGGTTATCGATATGCTGCAGTAAGGACGAAATTCCGTCTTGTTTCCTCATGGAAGGAATCGCCAGCGAGGACTTAGCTTTTCGTAAATCAGGGACCGGTATCGTCGCACGGTTCCCGCTCGATGAAATACGGACACTCTCACTTTGGCCAGAACTCTGCCGTGAGCTCTGCCGTGAGTGTTGACCAACGCCTCTGCCGCCACCACTGCCGTACTCCATCTTCGCCTGGATAGACTTCCACGTCTTATCCGGAAGGCTGGCGCCCGCCCCGGTCCCAAGGCTCTGGATATAGCTTCCTTTCTGAGTACCCTGGTACCCCGCCCGCTTGAGCTCCTCGTATGCAAGTTGTGCCTGCTGGAGCCGATCATCCGTGCCCTCCTGCGGCCGGTTGCCTTCCTGAGTTTGAGAGCCCCTCCAAATATCAGACATGCTCCAGCTGCCAAACGGGTTGAACGCGGACGCAATGGTCTTCCCAAAGCGGAAGATTCCTGATCCGCGATTCGTCAGGCCGCGAGTCGTCGCTTCATTGCGCGCTTCGTCGGGGAAGAAGATACTAGGCGGTTTCTCGCTCACAGTATCATTCATGTGGCCCTCAACGAAGCGGGACCGACGACCAGGGCGCACATGTCTCGGTGACCGCGATCGTGATCCCGGCGAGGCATGCCTACTGTAGTGACCAAACCACCGCCTTGGCGCACCAGAGACATGCTGCTGCTGTTGATCTCTCCGTCCTGTTGTCTCAACCTCCCTCTCCACCGGAGGGCGTCGCCAGTCGTTCGAGCGTTGTCGCTTAACCGAATACGAGGAAGGAGACCTGTTCGAAGTCGCATTTGAGCCTTTGCACTCTGGGTGCAAAGACTCCGGTTCCTCAGCATCATCAAACTGACCAGATACCTCAGACGAGAAGTCCGACTCAACGCTAAGGCGACTGGAGCTCCATTCTTGGTGTCGGGAGCGAGAGGAATAGCTGGAAATGCGGGGATCCGGCGAACGGCAAGTTGACTCGAGAGAGCGCTGGAGCTGGTGATCTGCGTCGCTGTTTTCGATGTCGGCGCTTCGCTTGGCGGCTCGGGAGGCCGAAGCGGAAGACATCTACACCATTGACTGTCAGTCACTGTGTCTCAGGATCGCGCAAGGGAGTGGGACAGGGTCTTTCGTAGGTACGTCTGAAGGGCGATGGATGGAAACTAACCTCCGCAGTCCGCACCGATTGGATGCGTGCTCCTTGCTTTTTTCTCTCTTCTCTTCTCAATCTTACAACGCGACCAGTCAGAGCATGGATGAGAACGGAGAGAAACTGCCTCCGCACTGGGAGACGGGGCGTGGGGGAGGGGTTTTGTTAGGCCGATTGTTTGTTGTTTTGGTGGTGCTGTCGCCAAGCAACAGACAGAGAACAAAGACGGCAGAGACGGGAAATAAACAGACGCACAGGTCAACGTCAAAGAAAAAATCTCTGTTGTTATCTGCTCAGATTTTCTAAAAACTGGAAATACATTGCATTATTCATTGCAAATCGTCTTCGTTGGAATGCAGGTTGTTGACTGCTTCTATGCACAGGCATTCTATGGCTCATTCCTAGGAGATCATAATTAGAATCACAAGTATAATTGGACTCAGCAATGAAAAATATCTAAACCCTCTTAGGACATGCTTGTATTGTGCATATCTATCCAGTCATAATAACTGTGAGACAGTGCGCTTAGATCATAATCCGAGACGTAGGAAAATTCCAAGTAGGGAAAAAGCCCAGAGGGCCAGTCATGCCGATGTAATGGATGACATCAGCTTGGCATATATCAAAGATGACAAAGTACAAATGAAAGAAGATAAGGCAGAATCATATACAGTTTTCAAAAAGTAGAATGGAGGTATAGAATGTGGACCTGAAGTCGTGGGAATATGAACCAAAGTGACCATTTTCAGGCCGCAAGAAAATGAAATCGAAGAAAACGAGCTTTTCGCCAGTACGCCATTCCTTATACCAGAAGCCCACCAAGGGGTATAATAAATAAACGCCGTTTGAACTGTTCAATGCATGGTGGCAGGTTTCGAGACCATTCGTCCATTAGCACGCTTGTACGCCATCTGGTCGGGACCATCAAGGAGTGAGACCCGTTCAAAAGAAGGCCTTCGCTGCACTCCAGGATAATATTCACTGTCAGGCCGCGCTCCGTTGTGCAATGGCCGATCGTCATGGCCAAACGACTCCTCGTACGTCCGTTTCGACAGCATCTGGTTGGTATCCCAGAGACCCTTCACAGGACCATTCTCGTTCGCCGGGCTGGATCCAATGCTGCTTGACGGTTGAGACGTTGTGGAAGGGAACTCAGGAAGTGTCTGGATCGGAGGAAGAGGCGTGACCATATGGGAGGATGTTTGACCCCCAGCAATCCTGGGTGGTTCATGTGGGTAGTTTCCATCACCCGGTTGCATAGTCCGTAGGGGTGGCAGGTTCGTCGGTTGCGGTGGCTGTGCATAGTTCGCGCGGTCCGTTGGAACTCGTGAGGATGGATGCGGGTAGTTCATCGAAGAAGGCTCGTATTCTTGGCTTATCGATAGGTTCCGCCCGTGTGATATAGAAGAACGAGGAGAAAACGGGTATGAGGGCGCAGTCGGTTGCGAGACGTGAGAAAGCGGCGGTGCCGGGTACTGTGTTTGTGTTGCGCCGAATGACAAATGCGATTGATATGACGGAGTATGTAGCGGCGGATGTGCAGCAATATGAGCGGCGGGCGGAGGGGGTGCGTGAACGGAAGCTGGTGAAGGGGTCGAAGGAGGGAGTGCGACTGCGCCTGGCACCGTGATCGGGGGAGGAATCGGCGTGGAGGACGGAACAGGAGTAGAAGCCATGGGGCGCTGGTAAGGCTGAGGAACAGGATGGCCATACTCCACTGCTGACGGACGGCGAGAGGCATAGGAGTACGGGTCGACTGTACTGAGACTCGCGGACCGAGGACGTTCCGGAGCATTCGCATAAGCGTCCGGTGCGGCGTATTGATCGCCAGGGCGACCATTATAAGCCCGCTCGTTGTCGAAGTCGTACTCCTCCGTCCTCTTATCTCCCCGCCGTCTCATCCGAACATCACGCCGAATGCGGACACGGCAACCCTGCTCCGCAATCATGCGGCTGATGGGCGTACTCGTGGTCAATCCTGGAAACTTCTTGGCACTGTAAACAATGAAAGGGTTCGAGATGACCTCCAGCCTGAATTCCAAGAACTGCTGTGGCGGCCCCAATTTCCCAGAAGCTGGCGCAGGCATAGGATGTGTTCCTTCGGTTGCATCTTTGGGGTCTTTAATCTGCTCGAACAGATGGAAGCTGAATCGGTAAGAACCCTCATTCCGCACGGAAAGATCAGGAAAGATGAAGTATCCAGCTCGGTTCGGTTTGTCCAGGTATGCCACACCAGCGACCGGTACACCCGTCAGGACTGGTGAGCCTTGGCTGTTGACTTGATTTGCCGACATTCTGCCTTGTGCCATCGGGCGCTCGGGCTCCAAGGTCGCGAAGAGGAAGAAATTAGCGTTATAGACGAATGTAATATCGGTTTTATGGCTGTCGTCATGGGGATCCGACTCGTAGATGTTTAATTCAATGACTGGGGGAGGATCAACAGGGCGGCGGTCGGTGTGCGCTAGTCAACAACTCAATCAGCCTTCTTTCCGCATCTTTCAGTGCTCTTTTCATACACTTGGAACCTTGACCGCAAGCTCTCGCACGCTTGGGCTGCTGCATGATGCTCATTTTGTACGTGATCCTCTTTCCTTCGCGAGTAATTCGGCTAACAGAATTGGTATTGCCGGACTCGCTGAGCGAGAGGCTGAGCGGCGGCGGTGGTCCAGGAAGCGTAGCCATTTCGACGGATAATGCGATAAACTCTAGAAATCTAATCGAAATTTGCATTAGGAGGATAGCTAAAGCCACAGTCGCGATTAAGAGATGCAACATACAGATCGGCCTGTACAACTTGACTACCGTTTCGAGAGATTGGTGTGGCAGCCGACACAATCAACAGAGCGACAACAGACAGGTGCGAGTATCGCTGAGAAACCCAACGAGGTATACGTGCAACAATACTGCGTAGAACGAGAGTCCGACTCGAAGGGGAGGAGTGGAGGAAGAAAAGAGGCAGTCGAGTAAGAGACAAGATGGGCTGGATGGGATAAGCAGCCCACGGCTTGTCCCTTTCGGGAGGGTAGGAAAGGAAGAGGAGGAGGGTTGACGGACGAGCGATCGCGCGGAGGGTGAAGAGCTGCAAGATGTCAAGTGAAGAGGGGGCGACAGCGATAAAAGAGGGACAGAAAAACGGCAAAGTCAGCCGTGTAAGGAAGACGACCACCTATGCTATCGCAACGACACCGGTGGGCGCTAGATAAGTTTAACTAACGAATATTAAGTACTTCGGCCGGGGATGGATCGACCTGACCGAGACGAAGATCCCCAGAATTTCTTTCACGTCAGCTGTCAAAATATCCTAGCTGCGACGAATCCTGATTTGCGGTAGATAGCTCGATAGCTCTTTTGAATTCACTTTAAAGCTCTGATTCGTGCTGTTACGAGGTAATTTTCGAGTTCTTTGTTGTCTTTCCCAGGCGAAGAAGTCCTGAAGAATCACAACAAGGAATCCTGAAAAGTGGTGGGCTCCCGACCGGCGCAGTGGGTGCAGATAGGGGAGAAGGGGGGTGGGAACGGGCGCCCGGTGATTGGGTCGAGGGCTGCGGTAGAGTTCGATGGGCCGCCGTCGTGGGCCCGTGGCTTCGTCGCTGGGAATTTGGGTCTTCGGGCTCGGAGCAAAAAGAAGCAGGGAAAATTAGAATAATTCCCGATTAAGCAGAGCACCAAGATTAAAAGACCCCACCTAGGGCTCTATTAGAGGCTTGGCAAGGTCCGTGTTCCGCCCATGACATGAGCGGTTGGCATGACGCCAGAGTAAGCTTCCAAGCTAAACCCGACAGAGAATGGCTGACGGCCATCGCCGGGTGACTAGGCGTGGTCCGGGAGCGCGCTATGCCTGAGGAGGACTAGCGTGGCTTCAAGTCATGCTCGCTTGACTCGCTTTACCAGTCAATTTCCACGACGGCCTCGAGGATTGCGATAGATGCATCCTCCGGCCGATTTGACAAGGGCCGGCGACACGGAAGGAAACCCTAATCGGCCGTCCTACCCATCAATTAATCATATGGCTGGGCAGTTCCTTGGTCTGGCCTCCATTCCTGACTGAAAATGGCGTGGCTGAGGTCGCTTAAGGAGGCAGGGCTTCCAAAGTTGCTTTCACAAGGGGCGAGATCACCTTTGATCTACGCAAGCACTGCACAATTTCGTTGTTCGCTGCCGAAATACATTCGTTCTCGGACCCGAGACGGCGGATCGAGAGCATTCCCAGAGTCTGGTACCTTCAGAAGTGGTCAGTGCGTGCCTTTAGGTTAGGTTGCCCATTTCGTATCTTCTTCCGAGGATAGCGGCAGGTATCGACTCCAGTTGCTCCACAAGCTAAGGCGACAAAGCACAGAGTGAGGCTGGGGGAGCCTAGCAGGAAATAAGAACGAAGCGGTGGCAGTTTCACGATAGCTCCTGCGCCAGAACGTCGGGAGAAGCTGAAATTGAAGGATTACTTTATCAACACTGCTACGTTGCCAGCCAAGATCTCAGCAATGGAACAATGGAATGGGACAATCCGACTGTGGCAGAGCTGCTCAAGACTTTGTTCTTGCGCCCTGCTGAGAACAGCTGAATCATCACCTCGGATTTGCCAACTTCTCGGAATATCCGAAGTTTCTTGAGCCCCTGTCAGCCTTCAAGATCGCCCGGCGCAGGACAAGGGCGCTTCTTCCTCAGGGCGCGGATAAATTATATCCAAACAGGAATGCCCATGGTTGCATGCTTCCTTTTTCTTGCGAGATTAAATCGCCAGTCAAAAGACGAGACAAGCCCAGGGGCACGGACAACAGGAGTCAGACCAAGAGTTCACCAATCACCTAGAATGACAAGGACAAGTCTGGGCCTCCGGGGCGCCGATCACATACTCGAAAGTAAATGGCCGGGATTTAACCAACAGCCATGATTGGACACTTCTGTGCTAGCCCAAGATAGCCTCCTGCTTCAGGAATGGTCCACTCGTTCGGAGCGGACCGGCCAGGGTGGGCCTCGTGGATAGCTCCCAGTCGGTCATCTTGGACCTGAAATCGCTTGAAGCACTTCTCATCCCTCCAGTTCTCGCCAATCCGCAATCTGTTGGATCCATGGTCGATGGATGTTACAGAACCCAGGGCTTGGATTCCTCTAATTAATCAGCTGGACGGTGTGCCGGGACTACCTCCGAGTCAGGGCTCAGTCCCGAACCCGACGGGGAGACGAAGCCTTGTCACTTCTGCTATCCAGGCTATCTGCAAGACTCAATAATGCAGGACTGCAACTCAAGCCATTTCCAGTAACCGCGTTGTCGGATCTACCCGGCATGGATCGTCGTCACACATCAAGTCTTACCACCAGGAAGAAGACACACTATTGGAATCTCAACGGTTGGAACATGACTGCATCTGGATCACACGGTGACTTCGATTTGCTTCTTCTGTACTCCGCACGCAGTACAGTCGTCACGTATTGGCGAGCAAATTGACCGAGCAGCGCACGCACCCTCCTTGAGAGTCTGAGACTAGAGCCCTCTAGCCGAGCCAACTCCATGTTTAGCGTCAAGAGCCCTGCATGCTGCGAGCGATCCGAATGGCCGGCTTCATATTAATGTTGGGGCAATGAATGCACTGCGCATCGATCGCGTCTCTCCTGCATAATCCGTGCCTTCCGACGAGGACTCATTCTGGTTGATTCAGAACATCCATGCTAGGCAGGGAGATTGGAAAGTCCTTTTGAGTGGCCGGGCCAGAACCCGGTTACACGGCTGGCCCAAGAGATGAGTTTTACCCTCCAAGTGTGCATCACACTGCCTATATATCCAGGCTCCAGCATAATTTCTCCAGGTTTCCAATCTGAGTCGGAACCAGCAGGCTGTGCAACTTCGGTGGTTACATGACTCCTCACAAAGTCCAGACAGACGGGCTGCGTCCTCTAGCCCCAAGTGCTCTAGCCGCCGTTACTCCCTTCAAGCGGGCCGCGATGTGATATGGAGAATATGATCTATCAGGCAACTACCTGCACTCGCCCTCCTGATTCGACAGCCTCGCAAAGATATGGCTGTTTTTGGCAACCGTTGCTGCTGATGCGTCGAATGCCAGCCCGGGTCACCTACCCAGCCTTGAGCTTAGGGCCTGGGCAGAGTCTGGGCGCACTCTTGTCTTTCTTATTTTCTTCATCTGACTGTCTCTCCGAGACTCGGGGTCTGACAGCTGCTGCGGCAGGGTCGCTCATCATGCGCTTGGACCGTTGAAGCCCCCCCGATTGTGTGGCACGGTGCCTCACACGCAAATCGGAGTAACCTTCCTCAGCTCCCAAATATGTACAGCGATACTCCGCAGCACGAATTCAAGACTCCCCGCTTCGTGAGGCGGCTTGCCCAAACTTTACTCCGTACTGAGTAGGCAACCTTAGCAGGCTCGGCTATCTCACCGGAGCAGGTCAGTGTCGCACTTGTCCTACACAATCTGCTTACAGCAAGGGGCGCAAAAAAGTGCCCACTCTTTGTGCTACGCAGTGGGCTCTCAGCCTCTCACAGTCTCTTGGAAGTCAGGATCTTATTTGTGCGTTATCGGGCGCACTCCTCAGCGGCCAGTGCCGTCAGCGTCCTTGTTTTTCCCGCAATTCCCTTGGGTCTGGCCTTGATGATCATGCTGCGTGGTCGACAGTGGACCGATGATCTTCTTCCAGACTGTTTGCCGGGATGAAGCCTACGGAGTACGGAGTAACTACATACATCCATGTACCTTGGAACTGATCTCAACAAGGGGTCGCATGCGAGGTTGGAAAAATGATTGATATTTGCAACAGTTTTTCAAGACCGGAGGATAATTTCCAATGGATGCAGATCGACTCCGCAGATATCAAGCTCAATTTTTGGTGTAACGCGGGGCAAGTCTGGAGTACATAATTAAGCGTCTGTCCCTCAGCCTTCATTCGGCACACCGACGCGACAACTCGTCGAGCGAGCCGGTTTCTAGAGCCGAGTCCTACAGGGCAGTAAACTGGATATTACGCTGTGGTCGTTCGCAAACTTTTGGTAGCTTTGATCACCGAGTGAACACCCAGTCTCAAATGGCAGGCAGATGTGTAGAGTTCTAGAAGCAAGGCACCTTGAGAGATCTGACAAATATACAGATAACAACCTTGGGAACTTCCCGACAAGAACGCGATCCAACATGACAAATTCTACGCAGGATCGTCGCTGCTCGCAATACCAATGATCGCCGTCAGGGTCCGGTCCGCTATCCCAGAGAATCATCATCCTTTCGCCATATCCGCCCACTTGGGACAGCCTCCTCCCAAGAATTCGACGACGAACCAAGATCTTGTCAGTACACTCAGATTCAGATCGAGGATCTCCGAGTCCGTGCCTATTCCCAAGTCTCCGAAGTATAGCCGTACAACATTCCAAATCCTGCGTCTTTCCGTTCCGCTAGACGAGAATTGCCGGCACCGCAAATCCTCGATGCATGATTCATGCCCGCTCTGCTATTTATATCTTGGCAACAAAGAAGAACTTTATTTACATCTCAGGAAAGGCCAGTCACAACTATGAGGTGCACCAACCAGCTCGGAGAATTGGGAATTGGAGTCCTGGCTTGCCCCGGAATCTCACCCTCCAGGTTGGTGGGGAATGAGGGGTAGGCTTATGCTTTTCCGTTGACAAATACCAGAGGCGTCCATGGCCGGCTTCTCCTTCATTAAAATCTTTGCGCATTGGATGTTCTCGGGAAACGGACTGTCCTGACTGCTCACCAACGCGTGCTACTTTCTCAAATCCTTCGAAGAACATAGTGCGATGGTTTGAGTTATCATATTTGTCACTTCTTCGCTGGCAACCGGGCTTCGATTCCGCCTCACCAACCTTGCATGTCAGAGCCGCATATGTGTGATTGAGCACAAGATGCACATCTCAACCAATAATATCGTATGAGTTCTCTGGCCTTTTCTTCCATTTCATTATTTTGCGACCTGGCCTTCTCCATCTTCGTTCCATCCATACTCTTTGGTTAGTATCACAGCCACATCCGACACCAAAAATGAACCCTCTATATCCCTTGGAGCCTGCTGGCGAAAACATCTGGTTATACCAGCCGCCCATGACTGACCATCGCACCACTCGTCATGGATATCCAGCGCTCATCGTCATGTGCACCTGGTTGGGCGGTGCAACGCCTCGACGGATAAGCAAGTACGTGGGCTACCACCGTCAAATCTTCCCAGGCTCCGCCATTCTTCTCATCATGACCGACATGATCGATATCACGGTTCGCTCGTTCAGCGCTATCCGATCTCGATTGCAGCCGGCACGGAAAGTCATCCGCAGCATTCTAGGGCCAGACGCGGGCAATATCGACAAAAACTCTAACGCGGTGCTTTTGCACATATTCTCTCACGGTGGCAGCAATACCGCCATCCAATTGATTCTCTCCATGCAGAATCCCAGGCACCCAAGCGGCATCCGCAGACTTCCTTTGCAGGGAATTGTCTTCGACAGCTGCCCGGGAGATACAACTTTCATGCGCAACTATCAAGCCAGCGTATACTCCCTGCCGCCAGCGTCTCTGCCTATTCATTTGATGAGCAAAATGCTGCTGTTTCCCACAATAGGTGTAATAACCGGGCTTCAGACTCTAGGCATCACAAGCTCCATCAGCAAGATGCAGAAACAGTTGAACGATAGTCTGGTGATCTCTGCTCGTGTACCGCGGCTGTATCTCTTCTCAAAAGCGGATGAGACGATCCACTGGGAAGAGGTGCAGGCTCATCTCGACGACGCAACCGTCCGAGGATATAACGTCTCTAGTGTTGTATTTCATAAGAGCCCGCATTGTGCTTTGATCGTTGAAGATGAGAAGCGCTATTGGGGTGCTATTCAGCAATTCTGGGAGCAGATTGTTAACACTAATGTCCCGGCGGACGTGGTCAAGGGCGAGGCAGAGGTTGCGCTGAATATTCCAAAGGGTATTCGGGAGAGCAGATTATAATTGAACGTGCCTTAATCATAAGATATGTACTACGTTTGTGGCACAGCTTTCTAAGATACTATGCCCTGCGTCAATCAAGTACTCTTTCAATTTCACGGCTTCGAAAAATTCAAGCAGGCCTTCCTCTCCCATCGTCATAGAGTATAGCAGCAGAAGTAACATACATGATGATGGCCATAGTCTGATTAATCTCTTCCAGGCCTCCCTACGGGCAGATGGAATCTTGCCCGGCGATCAAATGCTTGAGGTCTCCATTGACCATTACCTACGTCCTATGAAGACAGTCTCCGCCTCCGGTACCTCATACCTAGCCTAACTGACCACTTGGAACATTTGCCAGGGTCATTCTACTACCGTAGAAGGGAGCAAGCGCAGAAGTACATATGCATTTCCTACGGGAAGCTCACCGGTAGCATTGAGTGGTGAGATTCTTATGGCTGCAGAAGACAATGACCTCGGAAGGCTTATATATGGATGGACATATACTGTGCATCTAGATACAAAGGGGCCATTTGCTTCATTTTCCCGCTTCTATGCTTTACAGGAGGAGCCGCGTCTTCTGCTTGGGGCTGATCCTGAGCTTTCCTCTCCTCTAAGTCATCGAAAACATGATCATAGTCAGACACTCGCCAGTCCCCGACCTTCCGGTCGAAAGTGCACCATAGGTCACACAATTCCCAAACGTACGGCGCATATGAGATGCAAGTGGAATAGCATTGGAGGCCTTCCGTTGGAGTCAACCAATTATCAGCCAATCGTCTTCTGATGGACCTTCAATTTGAGATTGGATGTGTAATTGAAGCGTATAGGAATAGATAGCTATTGATCTTGCGTGGCTCTGAAGCTATCTATGAATTTTACTCTCCAGTGGGCGCCATCATGTCTTCTTACAAAATGCCCGTACGCAGTACCTAAATGACATCTGAGCCCAGGTATTCCTTAATTGCTTCAACCTTCCAATTCGGCCATTGTCTTTTTGTCACTCTGAGCCCCATTACGAAGACTCCGGAAATTTCCCACGATTATGCCGGCGTCTCACTCCAGGTAACTGTGGACCTGGAGCCAGAGGAGGTGCCTACCTTCCTTGATGCCCTCTGGAGTGTATATGAGAAGATCCTCCAGGAGGAAAACTGCACCTTAGTCGAAGTCTACCAGTCCATCGAGGACAAGGGGCAGATGATGTTCAAGAATTGGTATGTGACTTTCTTTTGCACCTCACTGCTGGTGTAAATGCTAAAGCTGTTGGATATCTAGGTCCGCATCAAGGGAGTGGGTGACTGAGGTAAGACATCCGCTCATGGATGTATCTCGTGCTATGTTCACTGATTAGGACATGTACAGGTCTGAATCCGAGACTTAGAGTTTTTACGAAAGAAGACGGACCTAGGTTGTTCATGATATTTCGATGGGTTTGAGTTGTGATTATTATGCTGTGAGAATTCAGGATCCGGCCGGAAATATATTGTTGCACGTCCCTGCCATGCAACATTAGTCTAGCTCGCACCGAAAGTAAGCTACGGTGTTGCTTTCGTGGAATAAACCACATTTCTGCGAGGATGCTTTATAAATTGAACACGTTATGAGCTTATGGAGCCCAGGACAGTGTGATATGAGGAACAAGCGATGCGCGATTGCTCTTCCCCACATCGAATGCCCGCGACTTCTCCGATTTCTCCAACTTCAACTTCTTGTCCACTCCATGCCTCCCTTCCATGGATCTTCTATCCATCCTCCCTGATTTCTCGATAAAGTGGTATTCGCACATCATCCCACCCCTTGAACGAAGCCGAATCAACACAGTCGACCTCATCTCGCTGGATACTCTCGAAATCGCGAAACGCGCCCACGTGCCTCCCGCAGATGTCCGCCGTTTAGCCAACGAAGTCATCAAAGCCCTGCTCCAAGATATCGGATTCGAAGAAGCCCCCCGCCCCGAGCAGGAACAACCTAATGGCAGCTCCGGCCCCGATTTGCCATTGATTGCAGGCCCGCGGACTAAACTCGACCTGTCGCGATGGTGCACGATCAGCACCCTTGACCCCACCTTGGATACCTTGTTGAATGGAGGGATCGCAACTGGATATGTGACAGAAGTGACGGGCGAAAGGTATATATGACTTGGTGAAATACGGATGAGTGTGGCTGATGCACTGTAGCGGGAGCGGCAAGACGCAGTTTCTGCTTGGTCTGTTGCTGGCCGTGCAGCTTCCACCACCTCGAGGTGCAGGCCGAAGCGCGATCTATATCTCTACGGAGGCTCCGCTTGCCACGAATCGGCTTTCTCAGGTTATCGAGTCTCATCCGGATCTATCGAGTCTTTCGCGTGACGATGCCCCTTCACTGGAGAGGATCCTTTCCATCAATGCAATGGACCTTGAGAGCCAGGACCACATCCTGAACTACCAGCTCCCCGTTGCTATCAAGCGGTTCAATGTCGGCCTCGTCGTTATTGATTCTATTACCTCCAACTACCGAGCCGAGCATACTTCCCACGACTTATCGGGCCTGTCGAGCCGCTCCGGAGAACTCGCCAAACTAGGCCAGATGCTGCGTAACTTGGCCGCCAGCGAAGACATCGCCGTTGTCGTCGCCAATCAAGTCTCAGATCGATTTGAGGGAGACGCCCCCTTACCTTTTGCTCGAGCACCTGGTAATCAGATCTCGAGGTTTTCTCCCGCCGCACAGCAAGCACAAGATTCTAAGTCCGGGCTGGACCGTGAGGCCGCCGCGTTGCCTCGGTCTCGAATGCGGCCATCAGAGCCGGGGAGTGTTGAGCTGAACCAACATAACCTCGCCATTCTCCATTCTACGTCGAACCTGTCATCAACATCGCCTTCGTCCACGCAAGACGACCAACCGCACTTTGATGGGTCATACCTCGTGGGCAACCCGATGCGAAATGAGATTCTTAGCCTACAGCATCAACAACGCTTCTTTACTGGGTGGGGAGACACTGCTCAACCTTCAGTGGAGAGCGCCTACCCTGGTCTTCAGCGCCCTGTCCTCAAGACTCCGACATTAGGGCTCGTTTGGACCACCCAGATTGCATGCCGAATTGCCCTAAAGAAGTATTCCCGGCCAGTTATTCTTGACCCTAACATGGGCGAGGAATGCGAACCACCCAGTACTGAGCCTGCATTGCACGCGGCTCCCCGTTTCGATGAGATTTCAACTCGATCAAGTACCCCTCCTGCTCCAGCAGCTCCAAGACATGCACCCAAAACCTCATATTCGTCACCACCTCAGCTCATTGAACATACAATCCAGCGTACCTTGAAGCTGGTCTTTTCTCCATGGGCCGGCGGCCCTGTGCCTGAACAGTCCGAATTTGAGAACGAAGTGGAGTTCGAGATTTGGAAGGGCGGGATCAGAACTGTCCAAAGGGACTGACGCCGACATCACTTACATACAAATATGTCTTCGGTATATGTCTGCACCCAGATATGCTACTGCCTGGTGCTATATACGTACATAAACACTGATACTTATTGGGAGAGTCTGTATAGGATTGTATGGATGTACGGCAGTCGTTGATTACAATGCCAACGAATCCTCGGATGGCCATGTACAGAGATACCCACAGCTATAGATTATCAAACTCTCTAAATAGTATCAACCACTATTCCAGAATTCATTCTTCGGTCTCTTGGTGTTAAACTATCAGCTCGTGGGGTCTAATCAAACTGTTATCTGATTCGCCCCTCGGATAACGTCGCGATTAGAAAATGCCTCGGCTTCCCTTCGGCCCCAGATCTCGGACCATCATCAAGAGGTAACTCCTCATCTTTGTTTCACACCATCTTTCTTTCTCCTCTCTAAACCTTTACTCGCTCTCTATTTCATCAACTACAACACCTAATCATCCAAGAAGGTATCAGAAAATGGCCGCCGAACGCCTCAACTCTATCCTCTCCCACCTCCGCCCCGGAAACAAGGGCGTCGCCGCTATGTAAGTCGCCACCTCCGCATACTCGCTCTTTACCAGCACGCAGAACAAGATAACTAACTTCCATACCTTCACAGCTCGCAGAAAAACCCCGACGACGTTGTAATAACCCTCTCGCTCCGCACCCCGCTCACAAAAGCCCGAAAGGGCGGCTTCAAAGACACGGAACTCGACTACCTCGTCTACGCCCTGCTGAAAGAAGTAATCGCCAAGTCCCAAATCGACCCTGCCCAAATCGAAGATGTTTGTCTCGGCAACGTCAACGACGGAAAGGCTGCATACCTTGTCCGCGCCGCCTCTCTCGCCGCCGGAATCCCGCATACGGCCGGTGCATCCTCGGTGAACCGCTTCTGCTCCTCGGGCCTCAAGGCCGTCCAGGATATCGCGAACCAGATCTCCCTCGGCGCTATCGATGTTGGTGTTGCGGTTGGCGCGGAGCTCATGTCGCAGGGTGGAGATCGATTGAATAAGCCGTTTAACAGCGAGGTTCTGCAGAACCAGGAGGCTGCGGATTGCATGCAGCCCATGGGCCAGACGAGTGAGAATGTCGGCAAGGACTTCAACATCAGCCGGGCGCAGCAGGATGTCTATGCGGCGGAGTCATTTAAGCGGGCCGAGACCGCACAGAAGGCAGGCTGGTTCGATGACGAGATTGTGCCAATTACGACGCGCATCAAGGACCCCAAAACCGGCGAAGAGAAGTCCGTGACGCTTTCCAAGGACGATGGCGTGCGCTACGGCACGACCGTCGAATCCCTGTCCAAGATCCGCCCCGCGTTCCCGGATTTCGGCGATAGGAGTACCGGCGGCAACTCGAGCCAGGTTACCGACGGCGCTGCGGCAGTCTTGCTCATGCGTCGAAGCAAGGCAATTGAATTGGGTCAGCCTATTCTGGCGAAGTTCGTCGGTGCGACGGTTGCTGGTGTTCCGCCCCGTGTTATGGGTATTGGGCCTACGGCTGCGATTCCCAAGTTGCTTAGCAAGTTCAACATCGACAAGGATGATGTGGATATCTATGAGATTAACGAGGCGTTTGCGTCGATGGCGGTTTACTGTGTTGAGAAGCTGGGATTGGATCATGCGAAGGTTAACCCTAGGGGTGGTGCTATTGCGCTGGGACACCCGCTTGGTGCAACGGGTGCGAGACAGATTGCGACTATTTTGAGTGAGGCGCGGAGGACGAAGGCGAAGGTGCTGGTTACGAGCATGTGTATTGGCACTGGTCAGGGGATGGCTGGGTTGTTTGTTAATGAGCAGTCTTAATGATCACGCTGTTCGTCATTGTATATTTTGGATAGTTGTCAATATCACGTTGTTCATGATGTCCAAAATCCTGTGTTCAGCTGGGTATGGGTATAACGCTAAAGATAGATACAAATAGCAGACGATGGTATCACCAAGAGAATCAAGAAGACCCATCCCTCTTCTCCTCTCTCGCGCGTCTCGCCCTCTCCTCCGCCGCTCTCGCCAGAACCTCCCTCATCCCCCCAGTACCACCACCAACTCGACTGCCACTCCCACTCCCACCCCCAAGAACCTGCGAACTCCCCACAACCCCACCTCCATCACAAACATGCCCACCCTCCCTCTCAACCTCCCAATCACCAGGGTTATAGAACTCATCACCCCCAGCCATGCGCCCCCCACTCTTATAATCGCCCCTCTCAACCTCCCCCTCAATCTGCTTCGTGAGATCCCAGAAGTCCCGATCATGGTCACTATGCACGCAGTGCGCAAGCTCATGGCACAGCGTCTTCCGGATCGTGCGGTAATCGCGATACCCGTCGTAGGCGTCCGTGCGGAGACGGAGCTCAATAACCTCGCCCTTATTCCTGTTTAGGCCCAGTGTTCGAGATTCCGAGGTTGTGTGTTCGGCCGGGTCCATTTCTGTCAGCAGCGGCACGGAGAAGCGGTGCTTTGCCATGGCGGATTTGATGCCGGGGTCGTCGCGCAGGCGCGTGAGGAAGTGCAGGCTTTTGGACGGGTTGGGCAGGTATGGGAGGGGTTTTAGGGCGTGGAAGGTGTAGTTGTTGCTGCTTGCTGTGCTGCTTAGGGTGTGGATGCCGCTTGATGATCGGGTTGGTGTGGATGTTCGAGAATGTGCGCGTGCTTCGGCCTGCGCCGCGGCGCGCTTCTCTTCTCGTCGGCGGGTTTCTAGGCCTTGGGTGTTTAGGCTCTCGATTTCCGTTGCGGGTGTGCCGAGGAGGGTGATTTTGAGTTTTGGGCTGTCGAGTAGGACGAGTTGAGATAGCGGGGTTAGGGCAAAGGGGGCGCGTTGCATGCCTGGCTTCGGGGCGATCAGGAGCTTCTGGTTTTCGAGGGGGATGTGGAAGGTTGAGGCGAGGGTTGTTGCGAGGTCTTGGAGCGTTGCGTCTGCGGGGAGCGTGAGGGGGTGGGCGGTGCCGCGGTGGTGGATTGTGAGCGTTAGTTGTGTTTGATCAGCCATGTTTCCGATTGCACGTTGCGCTGAGGTGGGTTGAGGCTCGGATGGCGCAACGGGCGCAGGCGATATGGTCTTATAGAGGGTGAGAGCAGGCAGGCAGAGGCGATGATGATGAATCCGATCTTCGATCCCTTTCCACGCTGGGTTAGTCAGCCGGAGATTGTACGGAGATAATTCTCCTGAAAGAGTATACGGAGTAAACAGCACGGAGTATCTATGAGTACGGGTATAAAAGCCCGCATATCAATGGTATATTAATAACCTAGCTGTAAGAATAGATCAATAAATCCCAAGCAATGCAACCCAGCCCTAACTCCTGTCCCGGAACTCCATACCCATATTATACAGACGGCACTGGCGCCAACGTGACGGTCAACGTGACGGTACACATGCGATTATAAGTAGAACAGAACAGACAAAGAAAACTACTCGTACTGACGATCGTCCTTGTCAGCTTCTTTCTCCTTCACCTTCTCCTTCTCCTTTTCGGCTTCGATCACCTCGTCGGAAATCCATTCCTCGAGTGTCCCGTTCCAAGTATGACTGCGCCTGTTAGCTTTCATCCATTCACTATCGAGCGAAGTACTGACTGGTTGTAATGCGTCTCTGTCAGCGCCTTTCGGCTATATTCGTCGATCAGGACACCCTCGTAGCGGTAAGGAACCTTGGCCGCCACGCCTTCGAAGAACGAGCCGCGCAGCGGGTATATATCACTCATTAGGTAGTTGTGGTTGTTCTTGCACCCCCACTCATTCGGCTTCTCCTTGTTCAGTTGGCTTAGACCCGTGATGTCGATGTAGAGGCCAGTCTGCATGTCGATCCACCGAGCGTCGATGATATTCAGCCCTTTGCCGCGGTCACGTTGCCGCGCCCACGGATTGACGTCCAGGAGGTAGGAGTGTTGCGCGTCGGGATTTGTGGTGTTGAACTCGGCAATCGTGCCGTTGAACTCGTCGGCGAGCCGGAAGAGCGTGGCTTCGGAGACCTGAGTGTCGATATCCCAGTCCCAGGGCATAATCTATAACTGTGAGACAGACGCATATTAGACAGGAGAGGGAAGCGCATACCCTGCCATTCCACCACCATCCAAGCAATGTCCCATGGGCAAGCCAAGTCTCCAATTTGTGGCCGTTGAAGAACTCGAAGTACGAGTGGATGATGTGCGTCAGAACCTGCGAGCGCTGCTCCTTCGGTACCGGCTCTTTAAAGAATCGTGAGTCGTAGTGGGCGTTGATCTCATCATTCCCTGGCTCCTGGAAGTACTTGTACTCCTCCGTCGTATTCAGACCATACGTGTTCCAGAGGTATACAGGGTCGTTCTGATTGACGGCGGCACCGAGGACACTGCCGTGGACTTTGGCTTTTGATGTGCTGTTCGAGAAAGGATTCGGGAGAGCTAGGGCCGTTGCGATCCAGGTTGAACTGGCCAAAGCCAGTAAACCCCGGGGGTTCATGTCGAGTCGGAAGGGGTTGTAGGTTTTAGGCAAGTTATAGGGTCGTCACGTTCTCATTTGCATGCTGCTATAAAAGAGAGTGGGGATTTTATAGTCCGCGCTGATAAAGATGAAGCCTAAAGATAGAATCTGGCGATGGGCCGAGTCGAGAAAATTGCTGCAAGATAGGCTCTCGGATAGCAAGGCCGGCTTGAATCGCCTTGAACGAAGGCTGGCGACAGAGATAGAAGGCCTGGATTGAATGAAATAAGAATGAGACAACGAGAGGAGATTGGAGAGCGTTGAGATAGGAGGAGACGACGGAGGATTGACAGGGGAGGAGCATGAGGGGTTAGTTGGACTGACCTGACCGACTGACAGGGCAAACAGCAGAAAAAGGGACGTCAAGACCGCTGGAAACCGAGGTCTCCTGCCAATCTCTGGTCCAAGCTGGAGGGCTCCACTGGGGAGAAGGGGTTCAGGAACTGACCTTCAGCTAAATTGATTGTTCTTTCTAGGCTACGCAATTATTAACTTTCCACGTATGACTCCCCGTGGATGGACCATGGCCGCATTGGCATGCATTACTAGAATTACTGTATTGCCTATACAGAGCCCGCGGCCAGCAGATGAGAGACTCGAGGGTATACAATTCAGGGTCCACCGGATTGAGAACCTTGCATCCTTCTTATCCTGATCGTCATAATTTGCTGGCTCGCGTGCCAGCCTACCTCTTCCGTCTTCCCCACTTTTACCCCCGTGTAAGGCTTTTAAGTACGCGTTTTGGCGTTCTAAGCACAACTATCTAGAGAGTATTCCTGTGTAGGTATCGGGCTTATCACACACATTGTGTAAAGCGTTATTTTGCCAGTGTAGTGGAGAATAAAAGAAAGATACAAAAATGGGGAGCAAAAAAGACTGGTCCCGGCGAGGATCGAACTCGCGATCGCCAAGACTCCCTCTTGAGAAAGTTATAAGCTTGACGCTTTAACCGACTAAGCTACGGGACCAGAAGACATTCGTGTTTCGCCAGGATTGCCTTATTACCGTGACAATGTCCAAGACCTACCCTTCGAAGGTGGCCTCGATCACGGGAGCAGTGCAGTCATGCTCAATGCTTCAGGCATAGGCATGTGAGCCGGCTGTATGCCATGGCCATGTAAGAAAAGTTGTTAATTTGCTCATCTTTGCGGTTGCGGTCGGGTCACTGCGTCGCTGGCCAGTGCCAGCGATCCGCACTGAAAAATTTTCCAACGCGGCTCAGAGTCGCGAAGTGGATGTGAGAAAAGGGCCGCGTTGAGGTTTGCACTTGCCGAGAAGGGAAGTATTCGTTGACAGGTATACTTGTCGCAGGGATAGAAAGCAAACAGTGACAGGACTGGTACTTCAGCTCCCGGAAGGTGTTACAGACTCTGTCGCGGGCTCGCCCTTTTCCAGGCGAGATTAGGGCTCGGGAATTGCGGAAGGGGCAAATCTTACCCTGTGAGCGTTGAATTGGGATCAGGTTCGGGTATAGGTGATGCAATTCTACATTGGGCCTGGCTGTGAGCACATAGGGTTTATGGCAGGAGAACCAGTGCAATTTTCATCGTCAAAATATATATTTTGGAAGTCACGTCAACTGCTCTATGGCGCAACGGTCAGGAGCAAATGCAGATTATAGAGCAAGCATTATTGACGGAGAATACGGTGAGCTATCAGATGATATACATACAACTAGAGACTTCACGGAATTCTTCGCAGTCGCGATGCAAGGCCTGTCATTAGTAGACCATGCTTCTCCTAGAAGGCCTACGGGCAATCGAAGTGCATGAAGAAAACCCGAGCTGGGCGAACCACTCCTGAACAAATCAAGAGTATGGGTATGCAAGTGGTATTAAATCCTCTAGAATTAGCGAACCTATAAACTTTTCGTCGCCAACGGTCTATCCACATGCCTGATATCTAATCCTTCCATCTCGTCATCACGATGCATGTCTGAAGCAAGCCGTGGCTTGACCCAACCACACAGCATCTCGTATAAATAAAGCTTCATCAACAAAACAGATAAAATGAAAATCGTTCTACTGCCGTCGTTTCATGGAGTGGAAAAAAGGTATAAAGGGTAATTCGACAAAGATTGAGTGAATCCATCGCGATTAACATCTCAATGACTCAAGAAATGGGATATATTCGATGGTCCGTTTACTGCTTGTCGGCCTCGACAGCCTCGGGGGCAGCCTCGCCCTCGGTAGGAGCATCCTTCATTTCAGCGTCGGGGTTCTCAGCCTTCTTAGCTTCTTCAGCGGCCTTCTTGGCCTCTTCCTCAGCCTTGCGCTTGGCTTCTTCCTCAGCGCGCTTCTTGGCAGCCTCCTCCTCGGCGACCTTCTGAGCAGCCTGGCGCTCAGCCTCAAGCTTCTCACGGTGGCGCTGAATGATGGGACCAGCAACGAAGCGAATCTCATCAAGCTTGGCAACGTAGACGGACTTGGTAGCGTCCTCGCCATCCTCGTAGAGCCAGTCCTGTGTCATGTTAGCCTTTTGTCGGAGATAATAATCTGTCAATGGAAAGCATACCTCGAGATCTGTCAGCTTAGATCGCAGCTTGTCCTTCTCCTCTTCACTAGCGAACTCGGCGTAGACACCGTCGATCTTATCACGCATCTCATAGATGGTACCCTCAAGCTCGTTCTTCTTCTCATCGGTCTCGGCAATCAGCTTGTCCTCCATGTACATGGAGTTCTCGCGCTCTTGCCAGGTGTCCTTCAGAGACTGCTCAAGCTGGGCAGTGCCAGTGGAGATGGGGAGGTCGCCCTTGCGGACCTGCTTCTTGACCTTGCGGGTCTTCTTGGGCTGCTCGGCGGCATCGGTGTCCATAGCCTAGCAGATTGTCAGTATAATAACTAAACGAGATCCGGTTTCGTTAACTTACATCACCCTCCTTCTTCTCGTCCTCGACGGGCTCCTCAACTTCGACGTCCTCGACGTAGTATCCAGATTCAAGGTTGAGGATACCGTGCAGGTTCAGTCTAGCCTTGAGCTTGCAGATCATGAAGTCATCGTTGGCATCAGCCTTGACGCCCTTGACGGAGAAGCGTCCAACCCAGGGGTTGACCTTGCCAGGGAGAGCCTCAGGGTTGGCGTAGCGAGCCTCGAGGTCGAAGGGCTGCTTGCGATAGAAAGTGAGGATCTTGGTTGAGGGCATAACGTTGCCCTTGTTGAAGACGGTTAGGCTGGTGTCCTCATCGGGGATGTCGGGAGACTGCTCCCAGGTGAACTCGATGGGGTAGGAGACGATATCGTGAACGGAAAAGTCACGGACACGGAAAACGGGGGAGAGGATGGCGCAGCTGAAAGCACATCCACGGGCAATGGCCTCATCCTGGTTAAGGGTGAAGGAAAGGTTCTTGCCGAAGAACTTGTTGACAGCATCCTTGATGGCGGGGACACGAGTGCACCCACCCACCATCTCGACGAAGTCGATATCCTCAGGCTTGAGCTTGGCCTCGGCAAGGGCCTGCTCCAGAGGAACGGTGACGCGGTCCAACAGAGGCTTAACCATCTCCTCCAGCTCTTCACGCTTGACCATCGCGCGAACATCAACGTCCTCCATGAGAGACTCGATGCTCATGGGAGCAGCAGTGTTGGCAGACAGAATCTTCTTGAGCTTCTCGGCAGCGACGATGGTACGGGCCCAAGCCTTGGGGTTGGTGCGGATGTCGATCTTGAACTTCTCCTTGAACTCATCGGCAAAGTGCTCGGTCAGGGCCTTGTCGAAGTTACGACCACCGAAGTGACGGTCGCAGGCAGTGGCCTTGACATTGAGCTCACCCTTGCGGAACTCGACAATGCTAGCAGTATAGTCACTGTAACCGATGTCGACAAACATGACCCTCCTGGGCTTCTCCTCGGGACCGGGGAGGTCAAGCTTGGTGATACCGTATCCAAGAGCGGTAGCGGTGGTGTCGTTGATCAATCGGAGAACCTTGAGGCCAGCGAGGTCACCAGCATCGAGCATAGCGCGGCGCTGGATGTCGGTGAACCAAGCGGGAACACTGATGGTGACATCTGTGACGGGAAGTTTCAGTTCTTTCGAGGTGATGTCGCGGATCTTGGTCAGGTACATGGCGACCAGCTGGATGGCGGAGAACTTCTCCTTCTTGCCCAGGTAGCTAACCTCGACACCAGCCTGGCCATTGACGTCACAGAGCTGCGCGACGCTGAATTCCTGCTCGAGCGCAATCTCAGGGTCGCTGAAGGCGCGACCGATCAGACGCTTAAGGTTGCCAACAGTGTTCTTGAGGTTGGAGGTTTCTTGTGTCTTCGCGGCTTCACCGATGTGTCTGCTTCTAGCGCTGAATCCAACAAGGGAACTGATCGGAAAAAAATGTTAGCCTCGGAGTGAACGCGAAAAGAAAGAATGGAAAACATACGGTGTCTGACGGTTGGAAACTTCGTTGGCGATCTATTTGATTGACATCATGTTAGCCTCGAACTTGGAGGGGAACTCTGTAAAAATGAGCGGCGGGGCGGAGATACGCACAATGTCAATACCCTTGTTACGGGCAACACCAATCTTGGTGCTTTGAGCACCGAAATCAATACCGACGACAGACATTGTGACGGGGATCTGATATGCGGGGGAGGATAGATGGTGGGAGGGGGGATCGGGAGGGAGATGGAGAAGAGAGTGAGAGGTGAGAGGGGAGGATGCGTGATAGTAATAATTTGCAGCAGCGGCGCCACTCGAGCAGCGTTCTTAGGTATCCGGAGGTGTGGCTAGGGCCGTCAACGTGGGTTGTTTTGGGTCGTCAAGCGGTCAAGACTTTTTTCCTGGTCCACTTCTAAGGTTCGCAGGTATATGTGCTGGTCAACTCGAAATCGAGAATTCAGATATGATGTCTAATAATGTATGTGAGTTTGCAAAAGACAGATATATTTGGGCGAAAAGTCTAGGACAAATTGTCTTTGTGCAGCCTCAGTGCCTTGGCCGATGCCCATCGAACCTTCTGGCTGTTGCTAGACACCCCTCCTGACCGCCTGGCCCTCACCGGCAGAATATCTGCCCTGGAGGGGCTGGCTTATCGATATCAGTCCTGCCACTCACGGCATGGCGATCTCGATGACAACATGGCGGCCAGGAAAAGTATGATATTGGAATCCGCTTGGCTAATAAAACATGAAGGATATACATCCAGTCTAACCATGTTAATTGGTTTGTACCAATGCGATAAAGTACATCTAATGTCCATATGCATTCCCTTATGCTCCTTTGTCCAAGCCACATTGTTATACCAAACTTCAGGCAACCGTTCCCCTTTTCCGTGATTTTGCCGGACTCGGGGTCTTGCTTAAGCGCTGCGCCTGGGAGCTCTCCGCGTTGGATATGCTCCTAGTGATTGTAAGGCGATCAGTTGACTCGTTCGGTAGACGTGGTAACTCCAACGGCCGGAAACCTCGTAGCTCCTCTGCGTTGGCGGCTTCCCCAATGGCTAAAGTCGTCCCCCGTGATAATGCTGGACCAACTTGGCTGAATTCCGTAAATGTGCTGTCACCATCAGCGCTTGGTCTTGGGGACTGGGACTCCTCCGTGTTTTGAGCCTTGCGGAGGGATTCGGAACTGCGGCGGACTGAAGCTTCTTGTGCCTTGCGACTAAGATACATCTTCTCCTCATTCATCAGGTTCTCAACGTTATGCGGCATCTCAATGGAGTCCACGGATGATAATACGGATTCTGTCGACCATGGTGCATGAATGCCGATTCGAGGAATATCCGGAAGAGGCGACAAGTACTTTGACAAACCAGCTTCGGTGTCATTGACCACCCCCCCTTTGAAGGGAGTAGGGTCTTCGTTTGAGAAGCGCCCGGTGACCTTCTTCCATGGATGGACAGGAACGCCTTTCCCATCAACTGCTGTTCGAAATGTCTCGACCTCCACGTTCAGTTCGTCTCCCTGCGCTTCCGCCTGCCTCACAGCTTGTTCAGGGGTAGTAAACTCATCAGCTCTGGCAGCGTCGGTTCTGGGCCCTCCCCATGTGCGATGGCCTGCAGTAAATATTCCATAGACCATATACAGCCAGTTGAAAAAGGGGTTCAGAATGAACATCAGCGGATAAAGCCAAGCTTTGTATCTTTTGAGCTTCAAACCGAAGTAGAACATGAGCGTGTAGTTGAGAGCAAGCGAGATTACAACGAAGCCCACAGGCAGATCGTCCACTCTGCTGGATGTCGTCATAATTGATATGAGCAGGATAAAAAAAAGCAGCGCAGTTGTCCGTATAGTGTTTTGCAGAAGGCGAACCAAGCACAAAAGAGGATATCGCCTCCACAGCCGAACATCGGTTAGCATACAGACCTCGTTGGTGATGTAACCCAGGAACCATCGCCGGCGTTGTTTCAAGAGGCTTTTGAATGTCTGCACTGCCTCGGTCTTGCAAAATGCAGTGGTGCACATTTGAATCTGATAGCGTTTTCTGGCACCAATCATAAAGAGGTGGGTTAGCCAGCGATCTTCACCCAGGTAGCATTTACCATAGTCAAATAGGTCTTCACACTGTTCGGCTTTGTCTGCAAAGTAATATTTGGCCATCCTGCGGAAAGCTGAAAACCGTAGAATCGTCAGCGCTCCCGGAAGACAGGTTACCGCGCCGCAGCCGGACTCAACAGACCGCTCAAACAATTGGCCATGTATGTATTCCATGTCCTGTAGTACGGTGATGAGGGTGTTTTTCTCGGTGGTTGATGTGATAATCCCAGCCATGGCTAGCATGTTCCGCTTGCTCCCTGGTTTCAGTTCCATGTCGTACATGAAGTTCTGAAGGCAAAGCCGGTCCAACATGCAGTCCGAGTCAATGAAGAGTACGAAGAGGTCATCATGTTCCTTGAGATAATCCGCGTACACTTTATCGATGAGCCTGAAAGACTGCTTCTGGCAATGTCGCTTGCCGCCGTGTCGGAAGCGGGACACGGTAATCCTTGCTCCCTTGTAGGTCACGTCAATACTCTGGGGATAGTTCCGAAGTGAGATTGGTATGCCGAGGTGGTTTATCACGCGGAGGTATGGCTCATCGATGAAGCTGCCGTCGTATGATAGGAATACATGGATGCAGCACCCGGGATATTCGCTATTGACGACTGAGTCGACTGCCTTGATCAACGTTTCTGGTTCTTCCTTGTAAACCGGCATAATGATGACGACCTTTGGTGCAGTCTTAGCATCGAGGACCTTTTGTATCCTCCGAGTCTTGCCGATTGAGTTGGTGACAATTCGGTAAACGCAGAATAGCCATGGCAGCGTGAGCAGTCCAGCGAAGGCCCAGAATGCGAACCACTGTAGAAACGAAACCATGGCGGGAGGAAACTTTTCTTTGATGTGCGGGGGAAATGGAAGCGTCGTGATCATAACGGGTAGGAATATTCCCCTTGAGAGGTGTTAGCTCATTGACAAGGTAAGACATGACCTGCAGAACCGACCTCAGGGCTGAGAAGAGGACAATCATCGTGACAGAGAGCAACTTGATACTCCAATGATCGGCTTTCTGATAAACTTTGACGAGACAGTACACGAAAGCGGCGAGGAAGAGAATCCATTCTATGAACGCCGCCAGCATGAAGGGGCTGATAGTAGTGATGAAGATTATCTGGAATTCATGGTTAACCATGCGTAATGTCTACGACAACGATCATAGACTCACGTCTCTGACAGGCCATAGAGGCGCAGGGGCGTTGGCCTTAGCTATGGCGGCCCATTCTGGCGAGTCTTCCAGCAGACGCAGCGACCCTGTCGTAAAGTATAGAGGCATTGCCGGTCCTCGAGCCCGTATGGTAGAGGCGTAGGCGCATGCGCAGCAGATGGTGAGTTCTGACGAATCCGGCGTCGTAGAAACGTCCGCCTTTATGTTGCCTTAGGCGTGCTTGACGCGCGAGAGGAGAGGAACAGCGCTGTAGTGTTCGATGCAGAGAAAATAAACTGTTGAGATATATTTATGCAAAATTGGCGAGGTGACAATGACCAGCAGGTCAAGCAGAGCTCAACCATAATGGAGGATATCGTCAGACGAGTGGCGTGGGCACCACAAGGCAGGAGCACTGGACAGCCCACGGAGAGCATGGTTGCGAACCATGCTGTTCAATACGCGTCTTTCAGGCATGACGTACAAGCACTGATTACATGGTCAGTGCTTATTCTCTATCTGAGCTACAGGGACATGGCCTGCTATCACTGTGACTATTGATCTCCGTTTGATCATGAGCGACTTGCCTCAAGGTCGTGTACCATAGGAGGGAGAGAAGACGATTCGGGAAGGAGGCAGTACCTGACCCAAAAAAGATTAGCGTCTTTTGCTTCTTATCTGCCTCAGGTGACACATATCTGCCTCAGGCAAACACTGGGGCTCGACTTTTTGAGCTCCGCAGCTCAGAAAATTTCCCCCGCCGAATCCTCTCTAGTGTCTCATTTCGTCTAAAAAGTACTCTGGTTTTTGTGTGTCTTTTTGAAGGAGTCATAGGAATTATCGATTGGACTGAGGTAAGGCGCATGATGATACCCGGTCCTGCTGCTGCCCTGCTTTAATGCAGACTCATCGGCGCGTCGGCCGTTTCGCGATGACTCTCCGGGATCCTAGTCGCTTCATTGGACTATCGCTATAGATTGAAATAAGCGCGCAGACTTACTGACTGAGTCATCAATCTAGAAATTTGCTCGTCCTTATAATACCCTTATTCATCCAGACCCCTTTGTCGCGTAAAAACAGATCGCAATGTCCGACGAACAGAAGCCCGTTGCCGCCCAGGCGACGAACGCCGAGGCCGAGAAGGATGTCCAGAATGTCCTCGCAGAGCTGAAGGGCGAGGCTGAGACCCCTGCCGACGGCACGGAAAAGAAGGAGGAGACCCCCGCCGACAAGTCTGAGGAAGCGGAGGAGGCCCGCATTGTTGCTGCTGCCGCTAAGCTCGGAGAGAAGTCAGAGAAGTCAGAGAATGAAAACCGGACAGAGGAGCGCGGTGGTCGCTTCAACCGACAACGTCGCAACGAGAGCAAGTTCGACCCCTCCTCGCAGAAGGAGACGGATGACCCCGTCGAGATTCGCAAGCAAGTCGAGTTCTACTTTTCCGATTCCAACCTGCCTATGGACAAGTTCCTCCTGTCCAAGGTCGGCGGCAGCAAGAACAACGCCGTTTCCCTCGAGCTCCTCCACTCCTTCAAGCGCATGCGCCGATTCCAGCCCTTCAGCGCCATTGTCGAGGCGCTCAAGACCTCCGAGACTCTTGAACTCACAGACAACGAGACTGCTATCCGCCGCAAGGTTCCCCTTCCCGAGACCGTCAAGGACACCCACGATCCTACCGTCATTAAGGTGTTCGAGGACGAGGCCATGGCCCGTAGCATTTACGCCAAGGGATTCGGAGAGGAGACCCCCACCACACAGCTTGACATCGAAGCCTTCTTCGCCCCTCACGGTCCTGTCAATGCCATCCGCCTCCGCCGCACCCAGGACAAGCTGTTCAAGGGCAGTGTCTTCGTCGAGTTTGCGTCCGAGGAGAAGGCAAAGGCCTTCCTGGAACTGGACCCCAAGCCCAAGTGGAAGGACCAGGACCTCAACATCAAGAGCAAGAAGGAGTACTGCGACGAGAAGGTCCGGGAGATCGAGGCTGGCCGCCTCAAGCCTAGCGGAGGTCGCGGCCGCGGCGGGTCCCGTGGTCGTGGAGGTCGTGGAGGTCGTGGCGGCCGCGGCGGCCGTGGTGGACGTCGTGACAACAACCGCGACTGGAGAGAGCGACGGGACGAGGACCAGAAGCGAGGCTTCAAGGACAACCGGGACGAGCAGCCCGAGCGTCGCGAGGTTCAGAAGGATGCTCGGTAAGACTACCACTAGCCTATCAAACAAGCGAATAAATGCTAACAGATACAGCGGCGTGCCTGTTGTGCAGAGCACCGCGGACGCGGGTCAAAAGCGCACCCGTGACGACGAGGCGAACGGCGACCACCCCGCCAAGAAGGTCGACACCAAGGAGTAATGTTGTTGCATTTACCTACTTGCATAATTGCTATATGAGTTCAGTCTTAATCAGGATGGCAAAAGTTCCAATACCAACTTGTTTTCTCACGCAGCCCTAATTCTACCTCATCCTATCGCGATGACTCCGTTAAGAACTTATTCCAATCATAGACTCGTAGTCAACATCTCACCCGTAAACAATATAACTAGGCTAGAATTCAAAGTCATAAGCCAACGTCTCCTCACAAAACTCCTCCCTCATCTTATGCACCCTGCAGCGACAAATCCATTAGCACCTGATCTCATCCCAGATAATCCCATTCCACCAGTTACAAATACAACAAAGAAGGGAAGTAAGGAACTCACTCCATATGCGCCGGATGCACCGCATACCCCTCCAGATCCCCCGGCTTCTCGAGCACAGCAACAAGCCCCATATCAAAGCCCTTTGCGCGGGGCACGCAGATCGGCAGCGGGCCGCCGGCCTTGAGTGAGACGAGCCCGGGGATCTTGCCGACCATGTTCTCGGCGATGGACATCCATGTCTTCACTTGGGCGGGGGTCACGCCTTGCTTGAGGCGGAAGAGGACTGGAATGTTATTAGTAAGATTGTTGGAGTAGGAGGGGCAATGAAGGGAGGGTAGGGTACCGATGTGGTAGACGGTCATTTTGGAGTTGTTTGGTGTTAGGATAGGTGCTGGAACTGGAATGAGAGGAGGTCGTGAGTTGGGTGAGTCACTGTAGTCGAAGCTTGTACTTGGAGTACTCGATCTACTGCGGGGGTGGAACAGAGATATACTACCACCCGCAGTTGGAGGGGCCGGGGTCGGACGGGCTCCGACTCGGCATTTGAGGTTATGTCCGAATGCTAGGGAGCGTTCCGGGAGAATTCAATCCGGACGGAGTATGGATCTGTCTATATACTCCGTACAGTGTACGGAGTACGGTGTTCTGGGTAAGGCGTGCTAGCCCTATCTCCGTGATCGGGCCTGTTAGTATTCCAACTATATCCAAAGCTATCTACACTCTACCCAAAATACCTAAACCCAAGGATGACTAATTCTTCTTCTTCTTCGTCTTATCCACCACCTCAATCCACTGGCTCTTCAAGCCACGCCGCGTAAGCGCTGTATCAATAACCTTGCGTTGATCGCCCTGAACTAGGACCTCCATTACTCCCTTCGGAGCACCGGTAGCCTGTGCGACGCTCGTGCTGCTAGCGCACTTCTTCTGAAGCTCCTCAGCGAGCAGCGTCGGGATTATTCCGAAGATCTCCAGGTTCGAGACTTTGGTGACGGTCTTGGAGCCTGTGCGGCGTTCTAATGTGACAAGAGCCTTGGGTGCTGCCCCGGCCTTTGGCTTGACGTCCGAAAGGGTCTGTCCTGGCTTCAGAATGGCGTAGTGGGGTGCAAGCAGCGTCGAGTCTTCGAAAAGGCGCTTGAGGAGGAAGTCGCGAGTGGTCTTGCCGCGGGCAAGGGTGTTTTTGTCGTCTGAAGAAGAAGTGAAGATGGTGTTGGCGAGGAATGGGTTGAGAGTAAGGATGCGTTTGTTTTGCGGGTCGACGATCGAAGGGCTTTGGGACTGGATGTACTCGTCTATCCGTTTGGAGACATCGGAATATTTATAGAAGTTGCTTGGATGTGTGCTGGAGAGCGGCGGGAAGATGGTTGGTGTGAGCTTCGCTGTTGGTCGGTATAGGCTTTGCACTGTGAGTGTCTGTCCGACAGAGGGGTCGCCACCCTCGGAGCTTGTAGCAGGCTTCTTGCCAGCGGCGTTCGATGACTTTCTTGTGTTCTCGACTGCGCCTTTGTTTGCGAGTCGGTATGGAGTGAAGTTGATGACTCGGTGATCGTCGAAGTCGACATCTAAGATAACAGTCTCTTGCCCGTTGCGGTCTTTGGATTTGACCAGTATCTGTTTGTCTAGGTACTTGATAAACTTCTTGACGTTCTTCCAGCTTGTCTTCTTGATTTGGTAGAACTGAGCTTGCTGTGCTGTGTATATAGGCAGATAAGGGGTGATCATGTTCGCGATGAGAGCGGATGGTGAGATAGGGAGAGACAGGCCATGGTTCGGCGTAGATGGATTGTCCTCCTTCAGTTTATATAGCGAGTATAGGAAGGCTTTCTCGAATGCGGCATCGATTTCTGTTTCTGTCAGTGCCCGGGACTTCAGTAAAGCTAACAGACATACCTTTCGTGGTAGGCTCTTTCTCAACAACCGGCTCATTCACAGGTTCGTCAGCCAGATCTCCGGCATCTGCGGTAGCTTCCTGGCCGTCTTTGTCTTCCAGATCTAGCCCTTCAACCGCTTCTTCAACACCAGCCTCGCCCTCTTCTTCCTCCTCCACCTCATCCCACCCTTCCAAATACTCCGGAGCCGGAACACCAGGCCTAGATGACGGACTCCAAGCCCAAAGCTCATCCCCCTCCCACTGAATCCCCCTAACAGCATGCCCCTTAGTCCCCTGCACCTCCCCAAGAGCCGAAACATCAATTTCGCAGATCCCCACAAACAAAGGCACAGTCTCGCGATCCAGACTAGCAACCGCAACAACCGCCCCCTTCACAGCGCGCGCATCAAACGGCGGCTCATTCGCCAAACCGGGCGTCATCAAGTCCGCGCCAGACCGAAGCTTCCCCATAACAAACTCAGGCGTATGGAGCAGCGGTACAATATTCGGGTTATGCCAGAGCGTATAGACGGTGGGGTACAGACGCTTCTCTGCGCCGGGGCCCTGGTCGATTCTGAACCAGAGCGCGCGCTCGTCGGCATCGCCGTGCGTGCCTACGTAGACCATTCCTTGGACTTCGCGCAGATCGGGACCGGCGGTAGTGGTGAAGCGTGCGGAGAGGCAGTTTTCGGGGAGAAGGGCATTGCGGATGGATGTGAGGGTTGGTTGGGTGGAATTCGCATTCGCGGCGGCATCGTCGCTGGATTCGGCGGGGGCCGAGGGGATCGCGATCTTGTAGTCGGCGATAATCTGGTCGGCAATTTTGCGCCGGTCTGAGGATCGCAGGGGTGAGAGGTTTTTGATCTTTATTGCTGGGGTGAGTTGCTGTTGCGCAGGATGGAGGGGTTACGATGCGGGGTAGCACTCACGGTGGGCTTCTTCTTGAACATGATGCTGGCGTGAGGCTGTATAGCTCTTGAATGCAAGAAACTCACGGGCTCAGCTGTGTGCGCTGTGTGTCCAGCCAGACGTAGAAGCTGGAGCTGTTTTGTCAAAAATGACGAAGGGGGGACCCTGCTGCATTTTAACGTCAGATCTGGATTTTCAACCCCGCAACAACAATGGCCCGCATGTCCCCGCTTCTATGAGCCCAGGCCTACGAAAGACTGCATTTGATCCAAGATGACTCAAGGGATGCAAGCCCAAGCATGATACGCGATTACTCATCTACTACTCATTTTCTATGCGGCTCTGCCCTGCTCTAGGCATTCCAAATGACTCACTCTTTCCTCCAAAGGTGGTATACGAGTTCTCCAATCAGGCGTCAAGATGGAGGATGATGCAACAAACCATATGCCAGAAGAGCCTCAAACCAAGTACCTACTGACCAAGATGCCGCATAACTTTACACCAAACAAGCGCCGAAGACTGTGTCCTTTGCGAAAATGTCATGGTAAGACACGATGCTGTTGAAAATCTCCCATGTGCGAGACGGTCTCGCGTTTCCATTCAATATTGCAAAATGGATTAAACTTAGACATTTCTGACCCTAGATACAATAGAGTATCACAATACTCAGTCATTATCTCCAGCAAGTGGAGTATCATCTTCCAGATCTTCCCTCGTTCAGCCGTACATCTCCCGATCCACCTCATTCCCAGCAACTACCATGAATTCCTCACCAAGCGTTCCCTCCCCAAAGACCTTGTGTGGAGACCTCCGCTCAGACCACTCCAGGGAGATCTCACTCAATCTATCCCCGTCAACGAGAACCCGACCCTGCAGGGTAACCCGCCCGTTCGCATCGAGAGACGCGAGCAGGAAGTGATCTGTTTTGAAGGTCTCTTTGTCCGCGATTAGGATATAGCTCTTTGATACAGCATGCAGAAGCTCCAAGGCCGCGGCGTTATCTCTAACTAGGATGTTCAAATCCGCTCTCCAAGATGGATTGGCACGTTTAATGGCGTTGACTCCTCGCTTAAATTCAGAAACGGGGCTTCGGCTGCATTGGGAGGGATGAGGCACCACGATCTCCGGTAGAGTCTCATAAACACGCTGCCAGTACTCGCTAAACGCAAAGAGATGAGCGTCATCCAGGATCGCCCGCGTCGGCATATTCCTCCGACAGCGTCGCCCAGCTCTTCACGCGCTCATTATCAGCAGGGTCGTACCACGTCCTTAGAAGAACCGGGTTGCTGCCCGCTTTGTTATAACTTTGCCAAACCCACCAGGCTCTTCTGCGCATGGCATTGGACCGCCAGGGGCGCAGGATTGTGGATATTTCTTCCTCGGTTGGAATACGGGCTGGCTGAGCGTCTGGGTTGAGGGCGCCGCCTGTCGGATCCCAGTTGGGGTTGGGCTGGCCCAGGTTAAGGAATTGCTTGACCAGGCGCGTGCGTTGCATGGGGGTTTGTTCGGTGGATGCGGGGGTCCAGGATTTCTGGGTGATATGAATACCAGGATCGGATTCTATAGCTGGAAGGGGGAAACTCACAATTAGATAATGCTCGACGGGCAGTTGACCCCATGAAGGTAGGTAGTCGAGGCCTGCCATATTTTGCGAAGGGGTTCGGAAATCAGCAACAGAGAGAAAGACCTGGAGGGGAACGGACGGGGGCGGGGCTGGCCCAGTACTAGCACCTATTCTCAATGCTACTTTATATGGGAAACAGCGTCATTATTTCGTTGTTCATGGGTACTGTGTTCAAAGTATCTACTTCCGTGTCAAGGTCATGCCCCCTACTATCTCAACGGTCATTGTCGTCCACTTCGTCCCATATCATCACGCCTGTACTAATACTAGCTCAACAATACAATGTCTCTGCATGAGTCAGTATGACCTACTCGCGCCCTCTCAATCGCGCTTGGTGTTACCCATATCGGTGTCCCCATCCACATCTTCACCCTCATCCACCTCTACGGACGCATACTCGACAAGGTACCGGTTATAGCTTCCTTTCTCACTGTAGATGCGGATCGCCAGCTGGCAAACTACCCAGCAATATCCATTCCAGGGCTTCCCATTGGTATGACCAGGAAGCCTGCGCACCCCATCCTGCACGAAACAGTCGACGGCCGCTACCAGTCCTCGTTTTCATATCCATTGCCGCCATCGTTGTTGTCGTAGTAGTCCGCGTCATGGCCATCATGGCCATCGTAATCACCGCCCTGACCAAATCCCTCCTCATCGTCCGAGAACACCGGATAACCCTCAAACTCCGGCTCATCGAGTCCCCATTCACAGTGGTTATCTGGTGCATCGAGACGACATCCCTTCTCGCCCGAATCGTCTTCATCATTGTCTTCAGGCGCAGGGTAGCCGATGCGCACTCCGCTCGGGGGATCCGAGTCCGAGTCCGAGTCGTAGGGATTCGCGTTGGACTCGGTGGGCTTTTCGTTCTCGGACGACTGATTCTTTGTGTGGACGCTATCGTGCGCATAGGCTCTGTCGTTCTCCTGGTAGCAACGGAGGATCTCCTTTCCCATTTGGATGTCATCGTCGCTGTGCATTTTGAGGTTGTGGCTGTGCATGAAATGCTGGAAGTTGTTGTAGCCTCCGTCTTTCAATGAACCGTAGTAGCTTTGTTCTTCGGGCTGGTCGGGGTTCTTGGTCGTGTTTTGCGAGGCCATGGTTGTTGAGGTGTGTTGGGCGAGTTTGGAAGAGTGAGCTTGCTGGAGGAAGTTTATGTTCCTGGGATTGAGAGAAAGGGAAATATGAAAGAAACGAGCAAGGGGTCAGAGATGGTGAGAGTGTTGAGAGCTTTGAAGAGGACTGGTCCGAAGCGCAAACGGATGTTGTCTTTGGTGGGCGCCTGCCTGCCGGGTTCATAACATGCTTCAAAGCTATGAGAGGTAGCCATGTACTCTACGCTACCGTGTATTCATCCTTTTCGTTCTTTGGCTGTTTCTTGACCTAATGCCTATTGATCTTATGATATTCCAGGCCAGCTCTGCTTCCCCGTTGCTTTTTATTCCTCCAAGAGAAGTAATCAGAAACAGATTAGAGCTAATCAGAAACGTAGCAGCCGAATGACATTAAATAAGAGTAGGGTGTGAAGGCACCATGAGATTCTTGAGTCCCGACAACAAAGGAGTCCAGAGAGAGTGAGAACTAGAGGTTGTTGGAAGTGGCCTGCTAAGGAGAAAGCAAGAGAAAAAGTCCAACAGCTCCTCATTCTTCTCCTCAAAGCTATACAGCTTTGACTGGCGTATATGGATGCTTGTACCATTGTTCGAGCAGGCATAGTAAATACGTCCATGCTGAGGCCCAACTATGGATACCATGTGAACCTAGTGCACCACGTTAGCGCTGTGATGAAGCAAGACTCCACCATAGAGACCTACAGGAAACCTCCTTTCACTCCCACACCGCAGGTCCTTCTCCGATTACCTGAATCCTTGTCCCTCGTAAAGTTCTTCACCGTCATCGGCCTCTGCTAATTTCAGAGGCTCATGGGCTCCGTTTCGCATAGCTGTTATAATGGCCGCAAGCTCGCCCTGCATGATTGATCCTCATGCCCATTAGAGGATACTGCGTCAAGAAGAGTACGTGTGGAAATTCAGTCTGTCCAAGGCCATGGCCACATTCAAATGTCCCAGACGTCCATTCGTTCTCTCTTGGTGGACCGTGGCGCTGGAAGCCATGGGATTCATTATATTATGGATGAGGCTCACTACGGTAGTCATAATGTGATTAGATGTCTGCGCAAAGTCTAGAGAAGAGTGAATATCACTTACACGACCCACTGGATGTCGCAGTTTCCCGCCATGCCTATGACTCGGGACAGACCACCACCAATTCTTCCTATTTACCGCCATGGTAAAATGGGTTCATGTTGTTACCTCTCATTATAGTACTCGTCACTTTGCTGAGTCGAGTATCGGGTACCAATCCAAGAGTAACCTGTTGGAAACATAAAGACAGTACTTGAGTCAACAATGCTCACTGCGAGTCATACCGCATTCCATTCATTGCATTAGACAAAGCTTACTATCTGCCTACATGGATTCTTTTATATATGCTATTCCCCAACATTCTGACCATGTCCATCATATCTCCATCTGCTGACGTATGACGGCGTTGAGCCTGACCCCCCATTACTCGTTGCATAAACCCCGAGAAGTACGCCTAAGAGGTCAGCCGGATCAAAGCTTCTCTATTGAGAGGACAATTACCTGTGAATCTCCCAGTGCCCCCGCTCACCAACACTGTCTCCGCTTGCTGACTGTAATCAAGTTTATCGAGTCCAGGCAGTGCAGCAGATAGGGTATAATGAGTATCGTTGACCGCTTGGATCTGCAATCTGACTGGGCTATCCTTCAGAGGTGGTAGGGCCTTGATAACGGTTTCTGGGACTGTGACGTTCTGCGTTGCTGGTGTGTTTAAATCATCCAGCAAGGTTGTCTGGAAACGGAGGTGCGGAATCAACTTTCCAGAAACCCGCTGGAGGACAAGTCCCAAGTCAATATGCTGATACTGAGTTAGGAAAACCGTCACACCGACTTCCTCTCCTTCCTTCGTCGGAGCGAAAGACACGTCTACACTGTAGGTGAAGTATGTATGGCTCTGTCGACGCGTTATCAGCGTAATAGCTGTTTGTTCGACGCCTTCTCCAGCGCTACCGAGACCGGTTATATTATGGCGTGATGGTAGCAGACGCAAGGAGAATGGGCGCTCGGGAGGAGATACGGTAAAGGCACCAGGCTTGGGGAACCGCCAGAACAGAAAGTGTCGAGGGATAGAGGTTCCAGGAGCAAAGTCTATCCGATCTGGAGCATCAACATGTGGCCCGTCTCCTGGAATACCGCTAGACGGCTGTGGCAGCTCCCAGCCGGTCATTCGCCCTCGTACAGGCTCAAGAATAGGCCACTCTCCGTCTTCCCAAGTTACCGGAAACAGAACGGTCTCTCGGCCCATGGGATAAACCCTCCAAGCTGGACCAGAGCGTGTCGCTAGGGCTACTCCCCACCAGTTGCCGTTGCCGTCCTGGATAAGGTCCGCATGACCAACGGTCTGGAAGTATTTCGCCGTGTTCTTGTTTGTCAAGATAGGGTTTCCGCTATATCCTTCAAATGGTCCGGTCACGTTCTTTGATCGAGCAATCACTTGCTGGTGACCAAGCTCTGTACCTCCCTCGCCAATACAGAGATAGTACCAGCCGTCCTTCTTGTATATATGAGGCCCCTCCGGAAGACCAGCACCCGTGCCGTTCCAGATCCTGTATGATGGCCCGGTCTTTCCAGTCTTCAGGTCAAGTGTGGCCTGCGAAACACCCGCGTATGATATATAGGCGGTGCCGTCCCCCTCCCAGAAAATATCAGGGTCAATATCTCCGATCTCAAATCTCAGCGGCTGGCTCCACGCTTTGTCTGAGTAGATGTCATCGGTCGTGAAAAGCAAACCTTTGAACCCAAAGTCTGGATACATCGAGACGTATGAGGTCAAAAGATAGAACTTCCCGATGCGATATCTGATCGTCGACGCCCAGAGCCCATCTTGCTGTGTCTGCGAGGTACTATTCGCAATCTCCGGCACTTGGGCCACTCGAGTCACGACATGACTGGCAAGTTTCCAATTCACCAGATCTTTGCTTGCATAGATGGGTATGCCCGGGACAGTAAGAAAAGACGAAGTCGTGCAGAAGAAGGTATTGTCCTCTTCTGGGACAAAGGTGCAGCTAGGGTCCGAGTGCCAACCAGGAAGAATAGGGTTTGTATAAGTGGAATTCTGAGCGAAAGACGAAGACATGACTAGCACTGTGAGTATGAAGAATGCCGGCCAGGGTCTCATGATGGCACTGCACCAAAGTTAAAGAATTGCACTTTTGCCCATGGCCCATTTCCGACCAGTGACCTGGATGCTTATATACTCAAGCATGCGGCATGCCATGCGAGTGCCATTGGTGGGCAATTCGAGTTGTCCTGATATTAGACGCATTTAACCGGGACTTTAAGCGGCTGTGTACTTTCCCAAAGCATGTAGCCCAGAATCCGTGGACGTACCATGCCATTGTCAACAGCATTGCTCCCTCGTTCCTTCTTGATGTCAATCAGGCGCAGAGTGCTTGGCTCTGCACTTCCCCATGCAGTCTCTTTTTGAATACCACACGCTGCAGCGTTCTGCATTAGTACAAGCATCTTCTACCCATCCATGCATGTTTACTCGATATATCCTCTAACCAGGTGCAATCTGGCCTCCCAGTCCCTCGAGCGAGTACAATGGCTAACCCGAGACAGTCGACACCTTCCACAATGGCAAAGCGCCCCTACGCCGAGCTCGACGTCTTTCGGGAACTCATCCACTCCATCAAATTCGACCCTCCCACACAACGAAACGTGTCCTACACAGGATTAGTGACCACATTGCTTGCGCATTATTTCCCACATACCGAAGGTTTCGTCGTCACACCAAGCGAAGTTGATCCACAGGACGATAGCCTCACTCTTCGTGTCCATTACTATCTCCCAAAACCAGGTCAAGATGAACGCCCTGTGAGGATCCCCAACTATCTCCTCGTGACCGTCATACGCCCATCGCCGAACGTGGATCTGGATTGCGCGCACTTGGATCCCAAGTTCGTCGGCCTTGACACATTTGCGCGCGAGGTATGGAACGACCTGGACGACTCGTATGCGATGGCAGTCGCTGGTCTCTATGCTTATATCTTCCAGTATCGGCCTCAAGAGCCGGAGGGGGAGCGATTTGTCAGGCTTGGAGACAAATACACAATTGGAGGCCAGTGGTATATCCGGAATATGTTTCATCTGCAGGTAGACAGTGGCAGGATTCATGGATTCTTGACGGAAATGTCTCTCAAGACTTGTGGGGACATGGGCTTTGAAATTATAGCCCAGGATCAGATGAGCATTTCGGTGCACGGTGAAGAATGGGTTGGGGTTGAGGCTTAGGGCTGGGAGGTATGTGCCTCTGCATTATGTTCTTGGGTTGTTGGACTATACGGGCATCGTTGGGTTAGATCAAGAGGCAGTGTTTATCTTTTCATCGTTCTCTATGCCTACCTTAAGTCATGTATAGATACCCAAAAGTTCCTCAGTCTGCTGCTTGACAAGTCAATAAGTGCAAGTCTGTTACCTAGCTATTCTTTGCGCTAGAGTACGGTCATACAAACACCTATCGGCCTTATTCTACTAAATCAGTGGTACGATGGGAAGGATCTGAAATAAAAGTGAAGTAGCAAAGAAGGATAAACATTCCACTATTCTATCCGCTATGCCAAGTAGTATAGTATAGGTACACAAAAAGGATGCCGGATCCAATTGAAAAAGCCATCCCACAGTTCGCCGATTAAACGGGACCAAAGGAGGTGAAGAAAGAAGTAATAAGAGAAGCAAAGAAAAGGCAAAGCAAGGTGAGAGGTCTATTTTCGTATCCGGCATCCGACTAGATTCCTAGAAGGAGAAATCTAGTGGAGGGAACGAGCGTGGACCTTGTCGGTGACCAACCACTTAAGGGTCTCCTTCAGAAGGCTGAGGAACTCCTCGGCGCTCAGGGAGTTGAAGTACTCGGAGAGGCTGGAGCTGTCGGTGGGGAGCTCGGTAGAGCCGGAGCTGGAGTCAGAGCCGGAGCCAGAGGCGGAGGTCTCGGTGGCAGTGGCAGTCTCGGTAGCAGTGGCGGTGGCAGTCTCGGTGACGGTGGACGAGGCGGCCTCGGTCTCAGAGGGCTGAGCAACCTGGGTCTCGACGGCGGGGGCAGTAGGCTCAGAGGCGTACTCGGTAGCGGTGGAGGTAACGGTCTGACCAGGGATTGTCTCAGTCTCAATGTAGGTGGAGGTGAAGGTGGGCTGAGGGGCCTGGGCATCGGCCGGGGCAGAGACCTGGGCAGGCGCGCTCGCGCTGGGGGTGGGCACGAGAGGGGTGGACGAGCCGACCGGGGTAGTGGTGGGGATGACTGGGACGCTTACGGAAGAGGTAGCGGTGGAGGTGGCGGCGGCGCTGGAGGAAGCACCGCTGCCGCTGTTGCCGCTGCCGGAGGAGGCACCGTCCCAGAGGGCGGGGCCGGGGATCTCGTAGGAGTCGAGAGTCTGGTAGATGTTGACGAGGATACCGGCGTCGGTGGGGGTGTAGAGCTCAGTACCGAGGGTACCGGAGGGGGAGGCGCTGCCGCCGCCAGTGACGTCGAGGTTGACACACTGGGGGTAGTTCTGGGCGCCGTTCTCGCTGCCGGCAGAGTGGAGGGCGATAATCTCGTGGCGGAGGACGTAGCCACCGGCGGCGAGGGAGCTGGGGATGGTGACGGTCCAGCTGTTGTTGTTGGAGATCAGGTTGTCAGAGGCCCAGGTACCGGGGACACTAGAGTCGTCGATGAGACCGCTCTCGCCAATCTTAACCCACTCGAGGGTGGTCTTGTCGACAGTTGTGCAGTCACCGCCGCAGTTGGCGATGTAGTCGATGACGGGACCTTTGGGAATGTCAGTAAATCGTGATCGGGAGTTGCTAGAATTGCTGCATACCGTGGTGAGACTCGGGCCAGTCGGTCCACTGGAGCTCAACGGTGCCACCAGCAGCGACGGTGGCAGAGGCCTGGGCGTTGGTGGCGTCCTTGTGGCAGATGATGTCGCCGGAGGTGTAGCTGGAGCCATCGACGAAACCCAAGTCGGTAGCATCCTCAGTCCATCCAACAACGGCAGGGGGGTCGGAGCTGTAGGGGTACTGGTTGACGAGGTAACCTCCGTAGTAGGTGCCGTCGGCGACGATACCAGAGACGTAACCGTGACCAGCGACCATGGCCGCGGAGGCAAGAGCAAGACCAGCAGTTCTAGCGACAGACATTTTGTTGGTAGTTATTGAGTTTTTCAACGCGCAGCGTTCTTCAAGTTCCGAAGGATTGAATGAGGGTAGGGGGGTAAAAAGAATGTCCGAACTTCAGTCAATGAAGTGGGAAGTAAGAGAATGAATGGATCGTTGATCCGGTGTAAAAGAATGCAAGGTTGGTGGTGAGGAAGAAGAGAAGAACTGTCACTGTCGTCGAGATCGAATGCCTTTATATACACCGATGTCCCATCTGCCCACAACGGCCTTCGAGTACGAAAGCTCAGATCAAGCCAGGCAAACGGCCACGCCGGCGAATGAAGGTTCGTTGTTGGCGCTACCCAGCCGCATCTAGATTACCTCGAAGCTAGACGTTTCCCCCCAAGGAACCATTGCGATAGGCCTGCTGAGACCCGCAGTCTGAAGTAGATGAAAAGTCGAGTGCTAAGACCTGGGCATGAGACGCCGACGCCTGGTTAGATTGACGAACACGGCACCCCGTCAGGAGAATAGACTAGTTGAGGGTTAGTGTATGCGATGGAGATGCAGTTGCGGAGACGGGGTCCTCACGATTTCAAGGCGGAAGGCGTCTAGGTCCCTTTTCGATCCCTTGGGCATTTGTTTCTGACAGCCTGGGTTTCAACTTGAACAGTGCTCCATGTCCTGTCCCTGCCAAGCATCCCGGTCATTAAACTCGGCCCTACCGCGGTGGAGCAGGCAATCAATTGCCTTGACATTTCTGACAGGACAACTCCACTCAAGCCCATACACCGCTTCAAAGGCTTTGAAAACTGACCAGTGTGGCCGAAGGTGATGTTGGATGTGCGACAGGTGGTTGTAGATAGAGAGTTGAGGGAGAATTCTTCCGTCGGCTGTTCCTGGTGAGGTGTTGCCACGTGCCGCCGTTTCACCTCGACAAACACCAGAACCTTCAACTGCTGTTTATCACCTGCATCGTTTTGCTCCATCAAATCGCGACATGAGATCGGGAATATTATCGACTTCATCTCCGAGTACGCGATCCGCCAGGATTGCCACCCGAATTCGCGTCTGGGAATAATGATGCAGCGCTAACAAACACTCCTCAATATATTCGCCCGCTATGATACGTTCAATTCTATGTGACAGCGCCGGATAAATTAGATGAGCCCACTACTGATGTGGTCCAGGCAATAACCGCCGGTGGGGATGTCATCCGCTAGCAGGATGGCTTCAATTTTCCATTATTCGGAGTATGCAGGCACAGACAACATATCACACATGATGGCATCATCCCAGGATAACCTCGCCTTTTGACTTGTCATCGACTCATAAGGTAATTTGTATAGCGCTGACTCGTCTTAAGCGAGGTCATCATTTTGGCCCCAAGAATCTAGGTTTATCCAGGCGCCCATGGGCCCGACATCATTCCAATCGAGTCAGCCATTCACGATTTGTGGCAATATAGACTGTCATGATGGAGAAAAAGGGCTGCTTCTTGGAGTTCTCAGTTCGTGGATCGACTATCAGTGACTATCACTGTTCCTACCCCTGGATCTCCTGTCCGTCTTAGTGGCCAGCAGTGGCGAGCCTTCTGGAAACCCGAAGAACCGTTGTCTTGTCATGTTTGCGCACCACATGTCAGGAGAAGTCTGAAACGCTCAGCGAGAGGCGAGACCGCTATGTTTCAGACGCTAGGTGGAGCATGCCCATTGCCCGCGATGACCGAGGGATCCAAAGTCAAGGAGAATCCAAGGCCTCATTCAAGCTCTGCACCCTCTCGTGATTTATAGTCAACCTAGACCTCCAGCAGCAGGGTGAAAGTCAGCTACTTCATGCGCTATATGGCGTTTTCTCGCCGTTTTTCAGCTGCAACCCTCTAGGTTCGTCCGTGGCATGAGATTTTGAGCCAGTCGGGATCCTCCATAAGAAGTATATGGTTCATGAACATCAAGTTTTCAATAAACCTGACACTGCTCCATGTTCTCAATATTCCTGGAGTATGCTGACTCCACTGAAAATGCTTGTTTATTCTTTAACTGTGTGGGTGAAACATCCTAAACGAGGATAGGGAGTGTCATTCTATATTAACGACGCAAAGAAGTCGTATAGATTGAGGACGTGAATCTACCTACTGGCAGCTGGATCAGAGGCTATGGTAGAAAACAGCCAAAAAGCAAGGAGTATGGCGGCGGGTACTTACTATGTTGCTAGTCCTTCTTACTTCTCGTTCTTGATGTTGTTGTATCAACAACATGCTTTTCTACTGTGTCAGATTGCAAGTACACTCCGGCCAATCTAATGATGACGCAGGATGGCTACACAATAGAAGATAGACTATGCAAGTTATACCGCTGATATATCGTAAATTTAATGCCATCCTTTAAAATACCTTTTTTTTCTCTTGTAGGTTTGCACAGGGCAAAGTTCGTACTTAAGACTAATCAAGCTCAGCGTCCGAAATAAGTCTCTGTCGACGAAGAAGAGTAAGCAAGGAATCGGCGCATGTTAGGGCATCAATAAGCTACTGCTGGTATTGACTGTAAATGCATGTTGGTGTATCATTAAAAATTGCCTCTCGTTGAGGTTCCTTTAGAGCAACTCACGAGCAAGAATATATTCTTCAACGAGAGCGGCTAACACTGTAGCAACCCAGATCGCCCATTGATCGAAGAATCTGAGTGTGAACTGATAAGGCTAAGACAAATAATGCAAGATAACGGTATGAGATGCAGCGCCTGCAGCACTGAGAGTCTGATTGTCTGTAATCGGCCTCTCTCCATTCGCCAACTGTGCGTCGGTCTTCTGCTACGGTATATTCCGTAGGTTGCGTCGGATAGAGTGTCAGGGATTGTATGTAGATAAGTCGGCATGCTCCCAGTCTACATACATACTCAAGTCCATAGTGTCTAGACTATTTTTATACGGTAGGATCCCGCATTCCGGACCTGGCCCCCTTGATGAAGTCGTGATAAGGCTGGCTGTCATATTGAAGACATCCAGCCAATCAAAATCCGGCAACCTGGCCCTAAGACTGGCTGACCAATTACGGTTAGCGTGGCTCACCGCGAGTATTATCTAAGCAGGCACCGTAACACAATCACCACCAAAGCACCGCCGTCGAACGGAGTAATCGGTCGGAGTTTGATCTGGATGTCGAGGTGGCCTTACGGATCCGGCGCTCGCGACACCGTACTCTCGTTATCCTCCTTAGTACTCCGTATAGCAAGGGGTACGTTTTCGAGCCCACCGACACTGTGCTAATCAATAGCGCAGGCGGCGCCTAAGAATTTGATCTCCTGCGCCTAAGAATTTTGGTCCTTTTGTTTTTGCCGCCTTTTCACTCCTTTTCCACCCGCGCCTCCGGTCTCCGCTCTTACTGTTACGCCGACCGCTGACGCTCCCCTCTCCCAACAAACGCCCTCGCTTCCCCAGATCCTTGACGATTACGGATCTGCTCCTATATCGCCCTTATTTCCGCCACTAAACATCCATATTCGATTCGTATTCTCATGGTAGCGAGGAAGGACCACTGTTAGTCGATCGCAACACAGTGCGCCCGTGGAGTTCGTCTCCTGGCTAATCTGATCGTCTTGACAGGCTCCAACCACCGGACGTGCATAGGAGTTCGGTTGTGGGAGAGAGCAAGAAGCGTGCGCTGCGGCTTGGTAGAACGATTCCCAAGGAATTCGCTGCTCCTTCGCCGGACTTTGTGATATTGAGAGTCGACGATGGGCTCAACTTCGTCTCCTACGTTTCCGCCTCTCGACCCGATTGTTGTGGACGACGACATGATGAATCCCTACCAGGACACCGATATGGACTTTTTAGATACCGCGAGGCTGCAATTGTCGTCAGAAAATGCTGGACAGGAATTTGATGATCTCTTCTCGCGTGCCTCGTCCTCCCGTGCGGTCGCAGAATCAAACCCACCATGCCTCTCACCGTCAGAATTGTCGCTAAAACGGTCATACCAAGACGAGTCATTGCGGCATCCTGAAGTTTTCACATCGGATTCCCCCGCCGAATCGCCCGAAGACTCAAGTCCGAGTTCGAGTTCTGAATCGCCCCGAAACCACCTCCGAAACCCTTCTGTTGCATCCTCCACCTCTGCGGTCCACAGTGAGCATACTGTGATGCCTTTCGGTTATACATCTGATGAGTGGGTGAATTCGGATTACGACCACGTAAAGGATGAATCTCTGTTCGGATTTGATGCATCACTACCGAACCTGGAGGGCCCATACCCTGCGGAAGCCGACCTCGAATCGAGTAATAAGGCTATGGATGCTGCTTTTGACTTTGAAAGCGCTGCCAGCAGCCCCAGTCCTCTGAAGAGTGGCATTCCACTACCTAAGATCCAGAAGGGCTCGTCAAGGTCGCGCTTACCGCGTGCGCCCAGTTCAGTGAAACGGAAGTCTGCTTCGCCGGTGAGATATGGATCCTTTTATCTTGTTTATAAATCCTCAAACTAATTGTTGCCGCAGCGCATATCTCAGGCGACTGTTCCGTTCATTCCTCACATCACAAAAGACACGCCGTCTCCCTTCCAGCCTTCAAGAATCCCTCAAGTAAAACCGCCTTTGAGTCCATGGGGTGAAAAGTCACCATCGTCGTATTTGGAGGAGAGCTTTGGTGGTATCAACATGAACGGCAGTTCTCAACCAAATTCGGGCATGAACTTCTCTACGGACGGTCTTCCTTTCGGCTTCGGATTCGTACCTCCATCCATGCAGAAGCCCATGAACCCGGAGCCTGCTCAACCGCCCGTCTTAACTGTTCATCCGACCTCGCTCAAGTCTCGTGTGGAGACGCAAATACCGATCAAACTGACACTGCACCCCTTACCTTACGGAGTAAAAAAGCTACGTTTACCGAGCCATACGATTTCAAAACCCAAGTTTCTTGCGCCGCCAGCCACAGAGCGCTCTGCTGATACTGTCGAATTATACACGAGTCTCTTTTGCACGAGTGCTTTACAAGACAAAGATAAACTACGGAAAGCGTTGGCAAAAGCGCGAGGCGAGCCAGCGTATCGCTCATCCAGCTCCTCACCGATGGCTAGTGATGAGGCTGCCGATGAAGATAAACCTTTGGACGGTGGGGAGGTGAAAATCTGCGCCGGCTGCATACAACGAGAACGAAAGCGGGCTTTTCGAAAGAAGCAACGGAAGCCAGAAGAGGATGAATTGTTTCAAAAGCATGAGGACAAGCGCGTCATTGTCTTTAACACTCATGAGATCAAGGATTGGGCCGAACCATCCAAAACAGCGACTTCACACGAAAATCAGGCGCTTATTCCAGGTGCCATGCAGGTGGAGTTGCCGATGCGAATAGCATGCTATTGCAGGCACCAGAATGAGAAGATCGGGTTTCAGTAAGAACACTCACAGTCATTGAAGTCATAAATGGAAGCTAAATAACTGCCCACAGGGTTATCTTTACGCTGAAGGACTACAAGGACAATGTCATTGCCCAAGCGATCACCAACTCGATCATGATCACAGACGATCACAAGACTCATGCACCGTCAGGGCCTCCTGCTCCTGGCCCGCCTCCAGCTCTCGCAGACGGCACGGAACTGCCAGGTGTTGGTGTCTTTCCCTCCGGACCTGCATTTGACACTAGCAAATCGCCCGCCTCCACAAAACAATCAGCTGCATCGCCTTCAGCGACAGATCTGCAAGGCCTACAGCAGCGAATTACATCGCAGTATCAGCCTAGCCCTAGCCCTTTCATGGATCCAGCAAATGGTGGAACGTCATCCACTTCGCAACCTTCCCGTAGCCTGTCACGGCAGGCATCCCCGAACGACTTTCAAGGGCCTACGAGCAAACGACGGAAACATAGCAACTCTAACCGGCTTCCGTCAGAGTTGACTATGACCAAACTCGAGAACAGCCAGTCATCAGCGAGAGCGTCTAGTAACGAGCCCCAGTTTCCCGCTCGTGGGTTCGCATCTTCTGGCGAGAGACCGTTTGTCACTTCCACTGCCATGTCGAACCACTTCGGCAATGGCCCACTGACCCCAACAAGCGGTGACAATAACCCGTTTCTGACATCTCTTCAACAACAGAACCTGGACAACTTTATCCAGCAGCAACTGATGTCCGCACCAAACTCAGCCCAACCGAGCCGACCGGGTACCCCAGGCGCATCCGGCAGAAACAGTTTCCAGGAACAGAACCTGAATCTTCCGATGGGTCCAACATCGGCTACACCAATGTGGCCTGGCATCACTAACGCTGGTAACCGGCTGCCTACAGTTATCCATAAACTGGTTCCTGCGGAGGGCTCCGTTACTGGCGGAACAGAGGTCACGCTGTTAGGTAGCGGTTTCTACCCCGGCATGGAAGTTGTGTTTGGTGACACCCTCGCGACCACGACTACATTCTGGGGCGACAAGTGCCTCAACTGCCTTACTCCACCAGCCCTCCAGCCTGGGCAGGTGGTTGTTCTCTTCAAACATGAACACCCCAGCTTCAATCAGCTACAGCAACAGACTCAACCAATGCTTCCCAAACAACAACAATTCTTCCGCTATGTGGATGACCGTGAGCTTCAGATGTACCGCCTTGCGCTTGGTATCCTTGGCCACAAATTAGGGAATCAAGCAGATGCCTTCGCCACTGCTCAACAGATCATGGGCAGCGATTACAAAGGGGCGTTCAACCTCCAAAAAGACTTCCAAGGCTCTTCCGGCGGAAATCAGCGGCAGGTTCCTGGACTAGAGTCCCAAGGGAAGCTTGGTGACATGGACTCGAGGTTGTTGACCTACTTGGAGTTCATCGACCTTGACGATAACCCTCGCCCGCCGAGGTATAACATGCGCTGTGCCACCGGCCAGACATTACTCCACTTTGCATCTTCACTAGGACTCACCCGATTTGTTGCTGGACTTCTCGCTCGTGGTGCCGATCCCGATGTGCAGGATAACGTCGGAAACACAGCGATGCACCTTGCTGCTTTGAACGGCCACGCGCATATCGTCCACCGACTCCGCCTTGCAGGCTCTAGCCCCACTGCCCGAAGCATCAGAGGCTTTACTCCGGCCGATCTTGCCAGCACATTGCCTGCTCACCAGGCCGCTCTTATACCAGCACGCCACTACCGCTCACGTAGTGTTGGTTCGTTGACTTCGCGCCGCAGGCATAGCAGCTCGGCGTCCCTTCATTCACTTTGGGAGTCTTCGTCGGCATCGGGCTCTTTCGATTATGCGGTTGATGATTCTGAAGAGACAGACGATGATGAGGATGAGCTCGTTCTCACCATTTCCCGTCGCTCCAGTGTTCACCACGATGTCGCCATACCGCTACAGACGCCTGAACCGACCGCCACTGAAGGTGATGCACGGCCATTCTCCCCTCCCGCGGCGCTCGTTGCCTGGCGGAATCAGCTCCAGGCACAAATCAACCAGTTTCAACAGAGCGTTTCGAACGCTTTCCCTAATCTTCCAGCTCTACCGCCCATGCCCGCCTTGCCTGATTATCAGGCGATGCGTCGCATCACGAATCTCGTGCCGCATCGGCCTACTTCCTCGCGCGGGGCTAAAGAAGGCTGGTGGGATATGCTTACCGGTAACACCTCACCTGGCGCCACGGAGCTTCCTTCATATGACGAGCTGTACCCGCGTAAGGAAGGTGAGGAGGACGAGGAAACGACGCGTGCGAAGAAGACTAGCATGCTGCAGGCTGCCGCAGAAGCGGCTTTAGATCAACATTTTGAAGCGCAAACGCAAGCCAGCTCTTCCAGAAGCACTGCTCCTGAACAGAAGAAGGAGGATATCAAGGATATCCGCATTGGTCGGAATGTCATATCCCGGGAACAGCAAAAGCATCTCAGGGAACAGCAAGCCCGGCGAATGAAGGGTCTGGCCAGTGACAGGAATCTGTACTTTTTCTGGGTGAGTACTATCCAAACATATGCACAGCGCTCTTACTGACGTTAATATAGATTCCTCTCTTGTTGCTGGTGATCTTCGCATGGGCGCGAAGCTACGTCCCTGGTATATCGCAGGGCCTTTTTGATGTATACACGTTCGTCAAGAGCCGCGCTACGCAACGCGTCTTGGATATTGGCGCTTAGACTTTTTTCCATTTAACTATCTTTTTTATCGATGCACTTTCAGCTGGGGCGTTTTGAGTGACTGGGCGACACACTGGGACGTTTTTTCTTTTGTCGGGATATTCTTGCGCATAATGATGGTATATGACTATTCGTTCTATATATTTTCTGACTCTCATTTTGTTTTGTGTTAAAGATCTGGTGGACGGCTCTGGTAGGTAGCTAGCTTAGATGATACAGGAATGCCCAATGGACAGACAATTGATTGAAAGTTAGTTCTTAATCATACATAAGCTCACGTCTATCCCTGGGTCTTCGAGTTTAATCCACGTAAATATCCCACAGCACCATGTTTATTGTTAGAGTGCCGTCGCTGTACCTGTGCCAAGAGTCCAGAGTGCGGACTGCGGAGGCGGTCATCCACCACCGAGACCACGCAGACAACAATCACCTCCTCGTCGCCGTCTGCTTCTACACTCCTTTGCCCTTCTGATACTTACTCCCAGCGGATAGGCTACCTAGGTATCCTCGTCGGATTGCTGACCGGAATGCCCATCGCGCGCCGACACCCCCCTGAATAGAGCGCGGGAATTATGGACTCTTTACCCCAGGCCGCTTCAAGCAGTGTCACCGGTAATACACCCTCTACCCCAAATTTCAGTCAGGCATCCTTTAGCTTACTCGTTCGCGTCTTTCGCTGCTCTAGTTGAATATACTGATCCCTCGGGCCTGTTCTCCGCCGTCCAGCCGGTCATCGCCAATAAACTCCCCCTCCGCAACCTACACTGGAAGTCTCCTACCCGCCCTGTCCGATCGATCGAGTCCCTCCGCATTGGGTTCACCCCAGCGAACACCGAAAACGATAGACCCAAATCATCGAGCTCTGTGCTCGGGGGCTCTGTAACGCACCGCCGCCATCAAATCCCTGGTCTGCGCCAGACGCCGTACCTGAAGATCTACATCCTACGATGCGACGATAACGACACGTACAAGAATACGGCGCGAAAGGCACTGCGGGAGTGGATCAAGAGCCACGGATCAGCTTCGACTTCGACGTCGAGCGCCCCTGCCACGAGCCAGGAAAAGCACGATGCGTTCGAGTGGCTTATTCTACACGTTGTCCAGGACGGTGACGGGACGGAGAAGGTAGCGACGTCGAAATGGGGTCGCACGACTACAACTGTGCTGGAGAAGATCAAGGCTGACTTCAATGGGACGTCAAAATCGGCCGTTGATCGGGTGGCGCAGCTGCGTCTTCCTAAGCCGGACAGTCCGCAGAAGTCTCCGGAGCTGGCTGATCAGATTGAGGACTTTGTGGAGAAGGTCAAGAATGGGATTCTGGCGTCGTTTGATCTTCGAGTTGCGCAATATGAGGAGGATATCAAGGAGAAGGACTCCCAGCGCAGCTTGCCCGGCTGGAATTTTTGCACTTTCTTTATACTCAAGGAGGGTCTTGCCCGGGGGTTTGAGAATGTCGGACTGTTTGAGGATGCACTCGTTGGGTACGATGAGCTGGCTGCTGGGCTTGACGCGGCGATCCAGGAACAACTTCAGGGCTCTGGCGAGCAGCATGGCAGCGCTCTTCTAACGCATAGCAAGGATTGGCGAGAAAGGGCGAAAGCTGCCTTGAAGATTGCCTGGGATGCACGGGCTGACGGTAAAGGTTCCGACGGCGATGATGAGGAAGTGACTTCAATACCTGAGATCGAGCCCGCGGATTTTCCCATTGACCCGAATAGGAAATCCTATCGAGAAGAGATTCTTTCCAGCAATATCTCAATATTCGATTTCCGCACCTACATATTCTCTCGGCAGCTAACCCTCCTCCTCAGGGCTTCAAGGGCGCCGTCAGTTGTTAGCGAGGACATAGATGCCAATGAGAAATCAGAGACAGGAAAGAAGAAGCCCGAAAACCTGATGCTCTTGGCTGAGGCCTGTGAGCGAGCGACCGAGTTCATTGGTCTTGCTGCACGAACACTCCGACTTGACCTGGAAGAGGGACTTGAGGGGGTAGAACATGCTGCAAAACCCGAAATCATAAACAATTTGGTTTCGTCTTGGGCATATGCTGCTGCATCGCAGATCCTGCGTCAGACATTCACACCAGCGCTTACACTTCCAGAGTCGGCTCTACACGCAGTGGAGGCCTCCCAGGGAAAGCAGGATCTGCCGCAACGCAAGAGCTCACTAGTCATGCCCAACAACCGCCAGTCTCGGGCAGTGAAAACGGAAATGGTACCGCCAACTTCTCTTTCTTCAGTCCATGAGCAACCTGGATACGAAGGCCCGAAGCTCACCCCGAAGACGGGCTCGGAGCAACTAGCATCTGAGAGAGGTGAACTGCTTCTAATGGCTCGGAAGCTTCTTGAAGAGATCGCTGGTCGATGTGGGTGGAAAGAGAGCTGGACTGACCTCGGCCTTCTGTTTGATGAGAGGCCTGAATCCGGGGATATGGCGGAAGTGTCATTGGATGATGAGAGCTCAGAGCCAGCGAAAGAGCCTCAGGCTTTTAACACCTTGAGTGGTATCGATCTGTTGCAGTTAAAGGCGGCTTTGAAGTCGAAAAAAGCGTTCCGTACCCACTATGAGGAACTTACAGATCAAATGTACCGTCATCACATTGCGGCAAACCGTACAAACTCGACGCACACGGCACTGGCTGACATGGCCATTCTACGCTACCGTCAGAGCGACTACGGTGCGGCAGCTTCGTACTTCCACCAGATTGCGCCATTTTATGGCAACAAGCGCTGGACTATTCTAGAAGGTGTTATGCTAGAGATGTACGCGAGGTGTTTGAAAGAGCTGGGTCGAAAGGAAGAGTATGTTCGGATGGTAGCCCGGCTATTGGCGAAATATGCCGCACATACGCAGTCTCATCTATCGACCCGACAAAAGACTTTGGATGCGTCTCAGATATTTGCGGAAGAATCATTGCTCTCTGAGTATGTGGATGAGTTGTTCCGGGCGGCTGGTGAGCTTCAGAAGGAGGTCACTGCTCCTTTGGCCGATTTCTTTGGAGATCTGAATGTTAAGCCTGGCATCCTACACTACAAGGATAAGGATGGATTTCAGCTACAGTTATATCTACGATTCCTACTAGGAAAGCGGATTGATGTCGATTTGATCAAGATCCGGCTCGTCAGCGCTAGTGCCACCGCGCAAAGCAGTGAACATTGGATAGAGGTGTCAGTTAAGACGACTATCAAGTCGTCACCAACTAGGATCTTGGTAGATTCTTTGGTATGTTATTTGCCCATCTTCACTGGAGTCGACTAATCATAATAGACAACTCTGCAAGGGAAATACTATGTCGACCGCGTCGAGATGCGGACAGGCAGCCTTCTATTTTCCATGAGTGGCGGAGTCAATGCCAATTTACCACTAGGATTTAGGGAGGATGTTGACGAGGCAGAAGATACCCGACCATATATCCTATGCTACCCGCCCCCGGAAGGATTGCAAGCAAGGATTGAGGCACCTCATCTTGTGAACTTGGAGGCTATGCGCACGCTCGAATTGGAGCTCAACAGCGGATGGAACGATATCAAGAGCGGAGTTGTCCGAGTGCGGCCCGCAACCGCAGGTCTTCGACTACGGGTCGCAGAGGCAGAAGTAGTAGAAGGTGACATCGAGATCAAAACGAACAGTGAGTCTGGGAATATCGAGTTCAGTGAGTTAGGGCAAAAGTCGATTGTCCGTTTTCGAATTCCATATACGGTGGAAGAGCACCCCGCCACGCTCTCTGCAAGGGCTGAAGTCACCTACGAGACAGAACAAGGACATTTCGCCTACTCATCTGCACATGATGTTGTATCTGCTCTGCCGATCAGCGTCAATGTACAGGATGTCTTCAAAAAAGAAGTTCTGTTCTCGCGGTTCACTGTTAGTCCGGCTACGATGATCCCGCTGTGGCTGTCAAAATGCAGCATTCCTGGTTCAGATGTCTACCAGGTCCAGTCGAACGTCGGCGAGTCCGTTGCTATGAGGGTATTTCCTAAACAACCGGCCTCATTGCTTTACAAGATTCAGCCACGAAAAGACACCGCTGCTACTCCTGGGTCGAGACGATCTCTGCGGCTTACCGTCGATTTCACCTGTGTAGACGATGAATGCTTTGACACGGTGGAGAGGACATTCAAGGAGAGCATTTCCAGCAGCGAATTCGCGCAGTACACGACCTTACTCACGCCACACATCGTCGATGCCTTCCGAACCCAACTGTCAATTCCAGAAATGGAGGTCATCGGGCTTGTGCGCGAGGTCGAAGCCCTGTCGTACGCAGCAATCCGTTGGGAAGGATTGTTGAGCGCGCTGAAGGAGCCAATGGACGGCCTACGGGCTTGGCTGAAGCAGTGGCATGATGTAGGGAGTCGTCCCTATTCTATATTATTGAAGTCGTACTAATTTACCATTCTAGAAACATCTGATCCTGACCCTCCCGCCGCAGCCGTCCATCCGTCAGCGCCACATCATCATCCCCGTCGACATTCCCGAGATCCAAGTAGTACATACCGCAGAGCTGCGTCTGACAAACCTCCCCGCGCAAGCACCCCACGCTGCAGTAGGTCAAACTATCACTGCCGAGCTGCGTCTCTCACATACTCGCCGCTGGTGTTCGCCCGACCAGCGTGAGAACGCAGACGGCCCACTGGAATTCTCGTACGAGCTGCACGCCAACCCAGAACTGTGGATGGTTGGCGGGCGGCGAAGGGGTAACTTTACAGCGAGCGAGGGCGAAACAAAAACCTTTGCTGTGATGCTGTTACCACAGAAGGCGGGCCGTCTGTTGCTCCCGGGCCTGGAGCTCAGGAGCTTTGTGCCGCCACCGCTGCAGTCGCCGTCGACCAGTGCACCCGCAGTGGCGGGTTCTGCCCCAGTGCAGCGTAGGCCGATCGGCTGCGAGGTCGACTACCGCAATCACGGCGAGACGGTGCTTGTATTACCTGATCTACGGGGCACGACAGTGAGTTTATCTGGGGGCGGACATGGTTCGTGGCTGATTGACTCTGAGAGACGAGTTCATCCCGCAACATAGTGTAACAATTACTAGACTATTAGACTATTTTACAATATAATGATCCAACAATTGTAAAAAACCCTGGAAGTCTGGGTCTGCAAAATCATAAAATACAGCCCGGTAATTTTCGCGGTAGGTTAAATGCCGCTAGTGCCCCACAGACCCAACCTTGAACCCTCAACAGAAATCAGCCGCGCCCCAACAAAAACTGATCTTCGCGATGCTCGGGATTGCCCTTGCAAAGTCACGCCATCCGCATTGTTCAAACCCCTGGGCGGATTTCTGATGACAGAGCATGAGTGATGACGAGCAGACACCGACATGAGTCCATTTTGAAGGATCCTGCTTTTCCGCAACCAGCATCGCCGGTAGAGAGCCCAGTGTGCGGAGTAGAGTAGAACTAGACGGTCAGAAGGTCAGGAGGGTATCACATCAATCACATGCAGGACACGTCAAGCCCTCGCCTATCTACTAACTCCGGCGAGGAACGCAGCAAACTGCAGCTCCTGAGCAGCAGATCTGATCGGCGAACACAATGGCGGGCTGAATAGAGATCGAAGGAAACCATCATGCAGATGAGATTCCACCTTGCTAGCACGATTGGAAACGCGACGAGGAAAACAATTCTGCTAAGGCATGTTCGCATTGATGTTTAGAATGTGGCGAGGGCCGCAGGGCTGGCTGAAACAGACTGATACATACACATGAAGCCTCGGAGTTGCCTGATAAGGTTGCGATAAGATATGAACCCGGAAAAGCCAAGACTGTTGAGAAGCCAATTTTCTTCAAGTGGGTTTGTGCCATGCTTTCTATTGGCTGACTCAGGCGGTGTACTGGGCGACTGAGTCCACCCCCGGGTTTTGATTAAGGTATTCGATAGTTGATTTTAGCGGTTATAGAGCTGTAGTAGGGCTATACAGTCGATATTTGCATCGACCGAGGGTCAGAGAAGATATATAGTTAAAGTACGGCGAGTATACAAAGGACAGGAACAATTGCCAGGGCCTCCCTGCCAGTCATGAGAGCACGGGCAACCGGAGGAACTCGCGTTCGGGGAGGAGCAAATCTGAGTAACGGAGGAAAAAGTCAAATAGCCAGGGGTCCTGGTTTCTTCACTTCAGCACTGTCAGCATCATAGATGTTTCTTTTACAAGAGTGCGAGTCTATGGGTTACAATGCCTGAAACCTAATTAGCCCATTGATGCATTGCAGTTAAGAAATCTATTGCATACAAAGCAGTCGGAAGACCGAGTACATGCCGTACCGGCGTTTGCAAATGCGGGTAAGACAGAACAAGGAACCGCATTACGCAGCCAATCAGTCGCTCTACAGTAACTCAAGATACAGGCTGGTAATGTGAATACGGGCTCCAGATCGCCTTCTGGCCGACTTTGTTGATTCCACAGCTTTGCATTTTTCTCCCGAGTCGCCTCAGTCGCCTGCGATTGATCCAGGAGTGTCGATTTTTTCGAAGACTGTCATTGGCCAGCTGGCTTTCGCAGCTTCCCCCCGCCCAGTCTTTTCTCCCTTAAGTTCGCCCATCTGTGTACACCTCCTTTCGTTCTCCGGCCATCCTCTCACTCCCTCCACCAGCACGACACCCTCCTTCGTCTCGTCAAGGGCTGAGGACGATCCGAAGATCTTTTCTGCCTGCATCTCAGGTCTCCCAGCTGTGTAACTTGAGCTCTTTGGTCCATTGGTGAGTAACAAACTCTCGAGCTCTGTCTGATCTTCGGAGCTTTTCTCCCACCCAACTATATCAGCTGGGTTATTTTCTACTGCATCTTCTGCTTTTTCTCGGTCAGCTCTAACAGACTTTCAGGCATTACCAGTTCTCAATCACCATCATGTCGTCCACTGCCCTCCCCAAGCGCGTTGCGCTGCACCGTAACCCGACCACCGACTCCTCGGTCCCCAGCTCCGTCTCCGTCTCCCCGCTGGACTCTCCCCGTCACTCTCCTTCCTCGACCTCGCTCTCGTCAATGGCTTCGGACGTTGAGAAGGAGGACCTTGGCAAGATGCTCGACACCTACGGAAACGAGTTCAAGATTCCCGACTACACCATCAAGGATATCCGCGATGCCATTCCCGCCCACTGCTTCAACCGCTCTGCCATCCGGAGTCTGTCCTACGTTTTCCGGGACGTTGCGGTTCTGGCCTCGATCTTCTACGTGTTCCACAACTACGTGACTCCCGAGACTGTTCCTTCATACCCCGCGCGTGTTGTGCTGTGGGCTTTCTACACTTTCGTCCAGGGTCTGTTCGGTACCGGTGTCTGGGTTCTTGCCCACGAGTGCGGTCACCAGGCTTTCTCTCCTTCCAAGGTGCTCAACGACACTGTTGGCTGGATCTGCCACTCCGCTCTGCTGGTCCCCTACTTCTCCTGGAAGATCTCCCACGGCAAGCACCACAAGGCCACCGGCAACCTGGCCCGTGACATGGTGTTCGTACCCAAGACCCGTGAGGTGTACGCTTCCCGCATCAAGAAGACCATATACGACCTGAACGAGGTGATGGAGGAGACTCCCATCGCTACTGCCACCCACTCCATCCTCCAGCAGCTCTTCGGTTGGCCCATGTACCTCCTCACCAACGTCACCGGCCACAACAACCACGAGCGCCAGCCCGAGGGCCGCGGCAAGGGCAAGAAGAACGGCTACTTTACCGGTGTCAACCACTTCAACCCCAGCAGCCCTCTGTACGAGGCCAAGGACGCCAAGCTCATTGTCCTCAGTGACATCGGTCTTGCCATTACTGGTACCGTTCTCTACCTGCTCGGCTCCAAGTACGGCTGGATGAACCTGCTTGTCTGGTACGGTATCCCCTACCTCTGGGTGAACCACTGGCTCGTTGCCATCACCTACCTCCAGCACACCGACCCCAGTCTTCCTCACTACCAGCCCGAGTCCTGGACCTTTGCCCGCGGTGCTGCTGCCACCATTGACCGCGAGTTTGGCTTCATTGGCCGCCACATCCTCCACGGTATCATTGAAACTCACGTCCTCCACCACTACGTCAGCACCATTCCCTTCTACCACGCCGACGAGGCCAGTGAGGCCATCAAGAAGGTCATGGGCTCCCACTACCGCACTGAGGCCCACACCGGCCCTCTCGGTTTCCTCAAGGCGCTTTGGACCAGCGCCCGTGCCTGCCACTGGGTCGAGCCTTCCGAGGGTACCAAGGGCGAGAACGCCGGCGTCTACTTCTACCGCAACACCAACGGCATTGGTATCCCCCCCGTCAAGCTCACTCCCACCAACTAAAAGAATCACCGGGTTCAAATGTCAGTTCCAGTACATAGAAAGGATGCTTCGAGTCTGGCAGGCGTGGCTTAATTTTCGGCCTGTCTGCGATGCGATTTAGGTTTGATTTATCTCTCGTGGTGTATCTCGCCGGAACGAATGGCCACGGTACGGGATCGCGATCGCGTTGCGTTTATGTTCATAGAGCAGCCCGAGATTTCAAATGTTCGTTCCGTTCCGCTCCAATGGCTCGGCTGGCTAGGCGTATGAAGGTGTTGTTTAGGTTAGGTTGTGAAGGTATCATTAGTCCCATTGGGAGCTTAGAGAAAAGATTGCTTTGTTCCCTGCATTTTGTTCATCTCGTCTTCTAAGTATCTTGGCATGAGTAGAACTTCTGGCCAGCTTCATCTCCTTGATTATGCTGCACATCCTGCTCGGATATACGCCATACATAGGTACCCTCTGGCATGATTTTGCTCGACGAACAAGGAGTTCTTACGCAGCTAGATCAGTAGGTACCATTGTCTCGGTGGGTAAGTTCTGCTAACATTAGCCATAGTAGTTTATTACTGTATGAAGAGTATCGTCCACCGGAATCTATCTCACGACTTAACAGCAACGTAAACTGCGTTTTTTTTCTCTTTTTTTTTGCTGATTATATCGATCTAATAATTATGCGCACGCCTGACCGATCGGCTCTTAGCCTACTCCATTTAAGCAGCAAGCTTAGCGTCATGTCGTTAATCATGCCTGCAGGGGTACATATACTCTACCCCTCCTCTGCAGTCATGTCCTAACCCCGGCAATTCGTGCATTGGAGTACGTTGGAGAGACCCCTGAGGCCTAGATATGCTCTACCAAGCTAATTGGTGCCGTTCGCCGTCTCCACGCTTATCAGGCTGCCTGCCTACTCCAAATCAGATATGATAGAGGAGGGGTGTAGATTGTAGATTGGATTACCGGGCTACTTATCTCCAACTGGACCAGTACATAACCCCGCATGTCTCCCACACCAATTGCCAGACCCAAGCCACCCACGATATACAAGATGGCAATCGAAGCCTGGCAGGAGAAAGCCCTCAAGGCGCAGGAAGGCCGCGATGCGTCCCTTGCGAAAGTCGAGCCGCCTCTCAAGGGTATTTCTACCGAGGCTGAGAAGCTCCCCTTGAACTCGCGGGGTCTGCCGAGGGAGGTTCTTACAGAGCGGGAGATTGAGATTACGGAGAAGCCTGTTTCTGAACTGCTTGCTATCCTCCGCGAGAGAAGTATTTCGGTCGAGGAGGTTACTAGGGCGTTCCTGAGGAGAGCTGCTGTTGCGCAGGTTGCTGTATGTCTCTCCCCTTTCTTAACTGTAAGAATCGCAGACGGGAAAGATAATGACCATTTACGGATGGTAGACAAACTGCCTCACCTCCCTCCTCTGGGACTTCGCCATCACGCGCGCAAAGTACCTCGACTCGCTCCCCGAACCCAAGGGCGCCCTCTTCGGCCTCCCTATCTCAACGAAAGAACACCACGGCATGGTCGGTGAGAATGTAGCCTCCAATGCCTCTTACGTCTCCTGGATCGACAAGCCGCACGGCTCGAATGTGCTCTATGATACGCTCTGGGACGAAGGATGTGTGTTCTTCGCGCGCACCACCCAGCCGCAGACCATCATGCATCTTGAGACGAACAGTAATGTCTATGGAAGGACGGTGAATCCTTACAATAGGGATCTAACGCCCGGCGGAAGTAGTGGAGGCGAGGCGGCGCTGATTGGAATGAGGGGGAGTGTGTTGGTTTGTTTTTCGCCCTGAGGTGGTGTTGTATGCTGTCACTGACGGGTTTAAAAGGGCATTGGAGGAGATATAGGAGGGAGTATCCGGTGTCCCGCTGCGCACTGCGGTATCTACGGTTTCAAGTGTGTCCCTGCCTACCTAGTCCTGATGCCTTTAAGGACACGACTGATGACAATGATAGACCAACAACACAACGCATCTCCCTCGCTGGTTCCCGCAGCCACTGCGCTGGAAAAGAGACCATCCTCGCAACATGTGGGCCTATGGCCACAGAGCGCGAATCTCTATCATTGCTAATGCAAGTCGCGCTGAGCTCCAAGCCCTGGCGGATCGACCCCGGTCTAATCAACAGGCCCTGGACACCGTATACATTCCCATCCGACAGACCGCTCAAGATCGCCGTGCAATGGTGGGACGGCGTCGTGCGGCCTCATCCGCCTATGATCCGGGCATTGAAGGAAGTCTCCGAGGCGTGCAGGAAGGCGGGCATGGATGTTGTGGAGTGGGACTGTACGGATCTGGACCACAAGAAGGCGTGGGAGATCACGGCGGCGCTGTACTGGCCTGATGGAGGGGCGGAGGTGCTGGGTTTACTGGAGGAGAGCGGGGAGCCGGCGCTACCACTGACGGAGTTTATTATCTCTGAGCAGAAGAGTGTGAAGAAGAGGGATATGCACGAGTTGTGGAAGGTACGCACTTTCCCTTTATCTTTTACTTCCAGACTGGCGTACCTATACGGGAATGCTAATTGAATAATGTGGCAGCTCTGCGCCGAGCGAGACGCCTACCGCGCCTTCTACGCAAATGCCTGGAACAAAACCGCCTCCTCCCCCGATGGCAGCGGCGAAGTCGATGTGATCCTGTGCCCGCCGTCCTTCGGCGCTGCAACGCCGCATGATCAGTCGCGGTACTGGGGGTACACGTCCCAGTGGAATTTGCTCGATTACCCGGGTGTTGTCTTCCCCGTTACAACGGTTGACCCCGTTATGGATGCGAAGGTCGAGGGGTATGAGCCCGTGAACGAGGAAGATCGGTTCTGCTATGAGATGTACGAGCCGGAGAGGTATAAGGATGCGCCGGTGTCTTTGCAGATTATCGGGAGGCGCGGGTGTGATGAGATGGTGCTTAAGGCGCTGGAGGTTGTGGAGAGGGCGATGGGAAGGGAGTAGAAAGCTAGACATATAGGGAAATAGAAGCTGCAGGCCTGCCATAAAAGAAAAACTACAGCTATCTAAACCTCTCCTTCCCTGCAATCAACGCCCTCCTTAAGAACCCTTCCAACCGCGTCTCGAATCTCCATATCCCCCGTAACAAGATTCAACCACCTACACCCGCTGTACTCCTCCTCTTCCCTCCCCAAAAGCTTCACCGCTACAGCCGCAACATCTTCCATAGCTACGTTCCCGACCGCCTGCGTCTTACCTACATGCACTTCTCTCATCCCCGGACGAGTAAGCAGCCAGCTTGGGCGAAGACTAATTGCCTGAAGACCTGGGCCACCCCGCTTTTCTCGATGCTTTGCAGCAGCAACCAAGCACTCGTCGACATGGAGCTTGGCGTCTTTGATATTGGGATATGCATTACACTCGGCACGGTAGTCCCGTACGTCGCGCGGAGACCACGAAGGCGCTGGATGGCGACGGCTTGCGGGGAATGAGATTATGAGGAATTTGCGGAAGTAGAGCGTGTCTTGCAGGCGCTGATGATGTGCGTTGCGGCGTCGCGGTCAATTGCGTAGGGGTCTGAGAAGAAGCCTGCAGTAGCACACTGTTAACTAGGCTCTTGACCCGTTGTAGTGGAGGGTATGGGTGGGGGTGAGCAGGCATGGTATGCCCAGGTGGGCCAGCAGCAAAGACAACGCAGTTTAGCCGGACTCGCTCTAGTATCGATGAGGCAACAGCCGCACAATGGATAGTCTGTAGATCAAGGTTCCAGAAGCTTAGATGGCCATGGCCGGGATTTCCCTCGCTCTCAGTCTGCCGGCGAATGCTCGGTTCTTGCTTGGGGGGTCGGATGACGCGGGTGACGGACCATGATCGGGAGAGCATGAGGGATGTCATGACGCGGGCGACGCGGCCGTTGCCGCTTAAAGGAGGACGGACTGTGTTGGTCATTTTCTTGGACAGTTGAATGCAGGGAGGGTGTGGTGGTCGGGCTTAGTTATAGAAGAGTCGAAGACCTTCGTTAGGGCTTGACCCACTCTGTGAGCTAAAAGCTGACCCCTGCGCTGTTGGGACTATACCTAGGTATGCAAACCGTGATCCATCATCGACGCCCTCGTGATAACCTGTAAATGTTCGCCCTTTGCATGCTGACCATAAGTCCTCAGGTCCGCGAGTATGAGATAGGACTTAAAATCTGGCTCGCTTTACCCTGTCGAGTGGCGGCAACCCCTCGAGTTTGAGAGTTTGCTGCCTGCTCTTTTTCTTCCCTCTCTGCATCTTCATCCTTTCTCTATACTCACTTCCACTTGATCCTCGATTCCAATCTCATCTCGGTTCGAACCACCATGGCAGACCGCTACGCCTCCGTTCACGCGAGCCCTTAAGGCGCCGGCGACGCCCGCCCAACCGCCCTCAAGATTATTCGCGATGAGGGCTTGAAGGCAAGCTGAGCGACAAGTCCGTTCTCATCACCTGTGCTTCGGCAGGTCTTGGCTTGGAGACATCCGAAGCTCTTTTTAAGACCGGCGCAACACTGTATCTGACCGCGCGAGACCTCAACAAGACCAGAAGCGCACTTGAAGAGATCGCCGACACCCCGCGCGTGCATCTCCTCAAACTCGAACTGACATCTCTCGCCAGTCTCCGAACCTGCGCAACCGAGTTCCTCTCCAAAACCGACAAGCTGAATATCCTGATTGCCAACGCAGGCGTCATTGCCACACCCGAAGGCCGCACGCAGGACGGATTCGAGACGCAGTTCGGCGTCAACTACCTTGCTCGCTTCCTGCTCTTCGTATTTCTCCGCTCTGCACTCTTGAACGCAGCAAAGACAACAACCACCAACTCCCGCGCCATCTTCCTGTCTTCCATCGCGCACCAGTATTTACAAGTCAACCTCGACAACATCTACAAGGACGGGCGTTACGAGAATGGGTCGCCGCGTACGGGCAGAGCAAGACTGCGCTCCAGTGGCTTGCGTGCGAGGTCGACAGACGGTATAGCGGGCAAGGTCTGCGAGCACTTAGTGTCCAGCCAGGCAGTACCGCAATTCAAGAGTGCGGAACAGGGCGCTGCGACGAGTGTCTGGGGTGCTGTTCCAGCGGCCCTTTGAATGGAGGGGTAGGGTTTATCTTGAGGGTGTGCAGATTGTGAAGAAGTGGAATGAGAAGGAGGGGCAGTGGGTGCCTGGGTATTTTCCGCATGCTTATTCTCCCGAGGAGGAGAGGAGGCTTTGGGAGGTTTCGGTGGGGTTGGTTGGAATTTCTGAGTAGGGAGAATCGGTTAGCTAGGCAAGTCATTTCTGACGGTGATTAGAAAAAAGAGCAAACCTTGAGTACACTTCAAAAGCCTCTTGGAATAGGCTAGAATATGAGTTTTTGTATGTAAAGCTTGTTTGTAGTGAGGGGAAATAGATCCGGCGAGAGAAGATTCTGGTGACGATGGCTCTCGCTTGAGTAGTAACACACACTCGGCCTTCTTTCCACTCAAACTTTCTGTATAAATTTCTCTTCAACTCGATCCCTCGGTCTGCAATTACCCCCGTTTCTACTTCTACTCACTTCACCATTCTCTACCCCCGCCAGATGCCATGGCATTCAGTCCCAATAGGCTCTTCAACGAAATCCCCAGTAGGGCATTTGGATGGACCACCGCTGCGGGAAGAGATCTGGAAAGCCTCCCGGTATGACCATGTCCTTCTTTCGCATTGCCACATGGACGGGGCTCACAAATTCGGCAGAATCTGCTTGCAGCAGCGGGGGATCTTCGAGTTTGATGATGCTGATGCCCTTAACCCGCATAATTGGCCCCGCAAGAAGAAGTTGTTTACCCCATAGTTCACCTGCAGGCTTTGAAACACAGACTAACGGAATTAGTTATTGTACCTTCATACTCGGGAGCTTTCCGACTATGACCGTCTCGATGACCACCAGCATCTTCTCGACCACGGTCCGAGGTTATCATGGGTAGAGATGAAGACCGCAGAGGACCCTGTGAATGCCTGCTGTATCAACCTGCTACAGGCCATATGCACCCAGGACCCCGATGACATCCTTCGGTGGGAATTAACCAGGCGGTGTTTTGTGGCTAGATTTGGACAGCCTAGAGACAAGGAACACACCTTCACGGCGACAACAGATGGCCAACTACAACATTCCTGCAGGCGGCCGCAGAATGCAAGTACGAGGACAGGGCCTATTACTTGCTTGGCGTGTAATCGGTACGTGGACCATGGCTTAGTTTCGAAAAGACGGAACTAACATATTGGTGTAAAGACGTATTCTTATTTCTCAGGATGGCCCGGACTTTACCTAACCATTGCCGAGTTGAACGACAATTGGCGCTGGTACATAACCACCAACGATGTTCGAGCGCCCACCAGCGAGCATGGCCTTATGAAGATGCACTAATATGGGCCGTACCAGATGAAGCAATGGCGTGGCATAGAGAATTTCAGCAAGGCGGCCCTTTCGGCGAGCTTTTGGTTGTCTAAATGGCGGAGATGGTGTCTTTTGACGTCCACTTTTACTGGAGGCGAACAATGTTTATTTTTCGAGACCAGGAATAAAGAGGCTTTGTTTTATTGGCTAGGCTATAAAAACATATAACGTTGACCTCTCCCTAATTCGAAGTGTATACCAGAACTGAGCAGTTGGGCAATGAGGGCAGCACGTGAGTGCTCTGTATGCAGCCCAGCCACCGCAATAACACTCGCATCCATCGCTCCCCACGCAGATGAATAGCCACGGTACTGCTTCAGCTGTCAGCCCTCCAGGCTCATAACTGTTGGATATGGTCACTCCGTCAAAAAGGGTCAACCCTTTCTGAGGAAGGAAATTTTGACCGATATTCTGGGCGCCAAATCAGCCAGGCTGCAACTGGAGCCGGTGCACGCAAGCGCTTCGCAGGCAGATCGGGAGTCACCAAGAATGGATCGAGACAGAGTACTCAAGGGCCGCGGCCCTCGCACGCGGGCCCAAGTAAGGAAGGAACAGACAGTAGCCGAATCTCTACCCCCACTCCTATCAAGCAGCACTATTAATCGCCTTATAGATCAGGGCAAGGACAAGGGCAAAGCCGGACGATCCTGTCCCTCTCAGCCGTGTGGTCGAGGCTTTTCTCCAACCGCTACCTCCTCGAGAACACATTTACTGGTATACACTGAAGAGTCTGCTATATTTGCAGCGCTACGGATCGCCAAAATCGCCTATTCAAGGCCTGCAGGTGGTGAGCAAGCTCAGTCGGCCTCAAAGGTGTGTGCTCGCTCTCTTGGAAGAGTGGTGGGCTGGACGGCCGGGGGACAGCGCAGCGCCACGGGTCAAACGATGGGTGTTTCGGCTGGCTTTTGCAAGTGCTTCCGATACGGAAACTCTTCGGCGTCACTTGGCTGCTCTCAAAGAACTGGCTGGTAAGGACGACATTGCGATGTTGCGGGAGGCCGCAGTGAATAAGGAGCGCGAGCTGGGCACCTGCAGCGAGCGAAGTGATTCCGATCTAATTACTGCGGATGGTCAGAGTGAGATCGAAGAACAACCCGAGTCTATTGCCGGTTTCTCAAGATATCATGAACACATGATGCGTCTGTACTTCCACGAACTTACGCCTCATGAATTTTCGTTGCCTCTGAGTGTGGTTCGAAAAATCGGCGCCGAAGCCGCAGCGCTGGAGCGAATTGCTTATTACTCGCTCATGAATACTCCGTCTTGTATGGAAGTTAAAAGATATAATCTTCGCTCTACGGCTGCTGGGCAAGAGCGAAAGCGCCGATTGAAAGAGTACGCCCAGTGCATTCCTGGTATTGTTCAACCTTGTCCTTGGCTTGGAAACGACGAAGATTCGAGCGCTCTCCCTCTTTATCTATGGGATGTCAACCATAGTCGAACCGTTCATACCGAAGACCTGAAAGGAAAGGCTATTCGTTACGCCATAGTCAGCCATACCTGGGGACGTTGGAGAGAGGGAGACGCGATGGAACATGTTCGCGGAGTTCCATGGCGCGTACCCAAGATCTCCCGGTACGATGTCACCCAGCTTCCAAGAATGATCAAGCGAGTTGGTTTTGCTGAACCGTATATGTGGATGGACCTACTTTGCATCCCTCAGGAGATGTCAGTCGATTGGCAAGCGGCGGAGTGCAAGTTCGAGCTGCCCAGGCAATTGGTCATCTTCAGAAACGCCGGAACCGCAGTCATCTGGCTATTTGATGTCGATAGCTGGGACGCCTCAGAGGCAGCAATCACATGGCTTGGACTGAAATATTTGACTGTCTATGAGGACAATGCAGCCAAGTACAGGCAAAGTGCTGATATACAGAAGGCATTACATGGTGCCACTGCAGCTAATATGAGCGCCTGTGACCTAGTAACGACAGATACGGGCGAGGACGTAGCGGTCGCCTGGTTTACCTCGCTATGGACAGTCCAGGAAATTTTGATTCGCCCGGACATGGTCCTGCTGGACAGACATTGGCGGCCTTTACTCGCAGGGGACAAGCTGGCCGTGACCCTGGACAATTTGCGGTTCTTCATCAACGAGCCATCTGTAATGGAGGGTGCCCCGCACGGCATATCAACATTGATGGGAATGTTCCTGGCGCAGGGTGTGTTTACTCTGATGGCGGAGAGCCGGCTTGATCCATTGATCTGCAGCGTAAACCGCGAGTCCACAAGCCCGAGAGCGCCAGCAATCATGTCCGCCATCGGGGCGACAGACTGGTTCCGCGGCCGTACGTTGAAGCAGTTCGAGTCCGCCGAGGAAGCTGATGCGCTGGTTCTGGGCTGGTACCCTTTAGATTTCGTTGAAGAAGTCCGCAACCTCGCCGGCGCAGCATTCTTCTCATGCGGTCCGGACATGGCCACATTGGTTCTGGATGAAAACGGCCAACCAGCTCACGGCCATCCACTCAAGGGTACCATGCTGCCGTTCATGCGGGTTTCCGGCTATTCCAGCTACGCCAAGTCTGAGCCCAACTTTGTTACGGACGTGGTCGATCATCCGAGCATTCGTAGCTGGGTCATCAACGCCGATGGCAGTGTCTCCATCCCAACGGCTGCTCTTGTCGCGTCGAACTGCATGGAATTAGAGACCTCTTATGAAGTTTGGTGCTCGGTACAGAGCAATGACCCTCAGAACATGATTTCGGAGTACGCAGTCCCGAAGCCTAATGTGCTTCTTGGAGACTGGATCAATAGCTTCGCCGGCCAAGCACACGCAATCTGCACTATGCTATCAGAGAGCGAAATGGCGGGCATCATCTTGCACCGGTTGCACGAGCCTGACTATTACGTCAAGGCTGGGGTATTTGAGCTGCATGCCTATAGCTCCGAGCACCTTAAAGAGGAGGCTCAAGCTGATCTAGAGCTGATTCCAGTACTTGATGTTGTTGTAGAGTGTGATGTTGACTGGCATGTTCTATGAGGATACTGTATGTGATTTCAAAAGGTTTACAATATAATTTGACAAGATACCTAAGCTAGCTATTCTAATGGCTAACCTATCTATACTTAAGGCCTTTGTAACCGAGATGGCCTATCCTGATCACGGTCGGTCGTCCTTGCGGAGAGTAACACCGGCCAGAGGCTTTCTTCGTCCCGTTTCTTTCCTTCGCTTCACATCTCCCGGTCCCCTTCCACCCCTCGATCTACTCGAGCCATCCAGCGACAAATCTCTCCAAATGGCAGCGGCCGTTACGATAACTGAATTCTGATTCCGCCTCGAGAAACTGTGGAAGCAAGTCGTGCCGCCGAAACTAGATCATCATCGCCTAGGTCCGGACAACGTTGTCCCTAATGCGTTTCTCGCGGCTAACAGTATCCGACTCGTCAGCGCTGATTCTGAAGCCTCTGACGCGGAAAAGACCAACCTAGGCTACGGCGTCGGTGTTCCCGTACCCGGTCGCCATATGAATTTCGATCCTCCCTTCTTGTTCGGACCTCGTCGTCTTTCCTTCTTGGCTGAAAATTCCATCAATCCGGATGGCGTCTATGGAGAATAAATCCAAAAATATCGTGAGTTTGTGCCTCAGGTGGCACATCCCAATCAAGAAAACTTCAACATCCAGGACACAGATTGGAGTCCATGGCACTGCGGCTTACTCACTGAGAGTTACCTGAAACGGTGGGCCATGGGTGGGCTTCCTCGCCGCCTGCCCCGAAATGTCGTTAGAAAAAGCGAGCTATGCGGACTATTGCCTGTCTAGTAGGTTTAGGCGTTTTCCTGACTATTAAGCTTCCGTGGAAGCGGCTAACTGGTCTGCATAGTAATCCTCACCCGCTGTATCCAGCCACTAGGGGTTTCCAATATACGGGGCGATCGCCCGAGAGTGACTGGAGAACCCATATCTACGAATACGAGAAGGAGCCTGAGGGGGACCAGATGCCGCACGTTGTTCTTCTCGCCCACCAGTCTTGCAACGGGCACGACGGGTCGATCGCGCTGGGCGAGCTCGTCGCCATCGTAACGACCATGAAGAGCCGAGCGAGTCAGCCTCGAGGATGGAAAAAGGAAGACAACGAAGATGATGGCTCCGATGACGGCTATGAAGATCCGGGCCCCAAGGAATGTCGTGGGGTAAACATAAAAGATCGGGATGTGCTTTTCCTCGATGAGCGAAAATTACCTGTATGATCTTACACGCCCATGATTCCCTATGCACTGCGCTAATTTACAGCACTAGGTTCTGATGGTTTCCCTCCTCGGTTCTCAGCATGAACGCCTTTACTACGCCTGCATGGACGGGCTGGATATTGTCATACGGCAGCCGAAGCTTTACAGCTTCGAGAAGAAGAACTATGCATTACTGGATTTCTTCTCGTGCTTCCTTCTAAGTGAGCCTATTGCGAAAGATCCTTCTCCACTGGTGGGCGCTATCACCTCGCAAGGCCCTCAACAAGCATCTGCATCCTGAGTCGCGGAAACGAGCTGCGCAATATGCCGGTCCTCCAGGCAGCGTGTGATGTGCGTATCTTTAGTATTTTGCAGAGTGTCAGTTTGCAGGCGTTGGCGGGGATGGTTGTTGAGAGGAGTGCGTATTTTGGGGTTGGAGGGGTTGGTGGAACTGGGGTTGCTGCTGCCGCTTGATACCCTAGGTATACTTACTTACTTAGATACATTTTCTTTTCTTGTGTTTGGTTGGTTCATGAGGCGTTTGGGGCTTTGGTTGAGTTAGATTTGATGTATGGCTTCCATTCAGGTATGGAGTTGGAAGTTCTATTCATAACTAAGTTGCTGAATATGTCGAATACAGTACTAAGCACCAAGACATGAATCCAATTTGTTATTTAAAGGAGATCTCCGCCATATTTACTTTATTTATCATGCTTCGAACAATCCCATCCTTCTGTTACACCACTTACAGGGCAGTAGGTATGGTTGTAGTGAAATAGCACACGAGTGTTTGTAGTTCTTATATACTTTTTCACCCTGTTAATACCTTGACCTTGACTTCATATTAACCGGAATTTTCTTCTAACACTTACAAGCTAGGTAATAACAACACTTAGGATGGAGTCAGGCTTTTCTTTGATTACTATTATATCAGCTACACGCATGTGGCCGGCTAGAGACTATCCGATTAACTATCGGTACATAGAAGTCTTTCAGTGATAGGCTCTAATATACTAAGATAGCTTGATACTCTCTTCTCCTCTCCCTGCTCCCTTATAGCTCTCTCTATTCTAGTTTCTACACCTCCACCCCAAATCAAGCCATCCCCTCCCCTCGGCCGCCATAATGCCGCACGGGATGCCGCCTCCTGACTCTCCGCCGACGAAGCCAGAACGTCACGAGCCCCGTCACAGTTAACGGGATCGTGATGGCGAAGTAGAGTCACACATTAGGCGTGTCGTGCCACCATGCCCCCACAGTCTCGGAGTCAAAGAAGGTCATGCTGAAGAATCCCTAGGTACGCCGAAATGAAAGCGCTTAGATCTGACAGACACCAGAGGAGTACAGGGCATTTGGAGAAAAGGGAACGGGACGGCACGGGAAGATGGAAGGGAAGGGAAGGGAACATGACATAGACATACCGACACAAACGTCCCCGGCAGAAAGACGATGGAAAGAAAGCCCACCATCCAGCTGATATGCTTGCCGTCGCTGCGGCTCTCTTGCAGCAGGGACCGCGCCTCGCCGAGTTGCTGTGCGTTGACGGTGTTGTAAGCCTGTCGGTCGGGTGTCAGCTCATCAAACCAATGAAACTATCCGTATGGTAGGCACGGTAGCTATGGCAGCAGCTAGCAGCTAGCAGCTAGGAGCTATGGTAGCAGTTAACCGTGGACGGGCCCAGGAGTGGATGCACGCACCAATGCAATCTCATTCTGCAGCCTCTCCTTGAATCCATCCGCCCTGGGCTTGAGGTTGTGCACCAGCAAAGCCCATCGTAGCGACATTCCTCGCCCTCAACGGCAGGCAGAGCGCCGCCCAGGCCGTCCGCTATACCCCGCCCGACGCGCACGCAGTCATGGCGCTCCTGCTGCGCTCGAATCTGGCGCGTATGGGGGCCGTCGATGTCGTTGTTGTCGGGTACGTGCATGGCCTTAACGCTGGGCCCTGGGAGGGCGGCGACGGCGCAGATGATCTCTTCGCGTGGAGGCTCCTGGACCTGGACCTGGACCGCCCGCGGGAGTCTTCAGGGACAGGGGGCTTGAGCCAGCACCAGCACCAGCACCAGCACCAGGGTCGTGTTCGTGTTCGCCGGGTCGCCCTCCTCGGCTGCAGAGTGAGCTTTTGGGGCGACATTGCGGGGAATCTCGTGCGGGCCCTGCATACCCTCAACAAAGCCCAGTGCGTCCTGTACATAGGCAAGCTCGGCAGCATACGCCCGGAGCTAGAGCCGAATCAATGGCTGGCAACGGGCTCCTGCAGCGAGATCGGGGGGCAGACGGTGACGTGGAAGAATGTGCTCGAGGAGGCTACCCGCTCCAGGGATATGATCGTCCAGGGGAAACATTTCAGTCTCTCGACCGTGCTCAAGGAGAGCCATCAGTGGTTACAGGAGCATGAGGGGCAGTTCGACTTTGTGGACCCGGATATTGGGCACATGGGGACGGCGGCGAACGAGTGCGGCGTGGCATATGGGTATCTGCATATCATCTCGGATAACCTGGCGAGGAAGTATGCTTACGATCTGTCGAATGAGAGGCTGCAGAAGGTCCGCAACGATCGGGGCAGGCTTCTCGGGGAGATCAAGGAGGTCTTGGCTGGTTTCTTTGAGCGTTGGATATCTGACAAGGAGGGGTTACCATCACATCAGGGGAAGCATGCTGGATCACTTTTGGATCCTTCTCTTTGGTAGGGTCTTGGGTTACAATACGTATAGAGTAGTGCCATCTTGAATTGTGTAGGTCATCCTTACAGATTCCGCCTGCGGTAGTACTCATATCTTTCAGATACCCACCTAGCAAGCCCTAACCCGCACCACGCTCCTCAGTGGAGACGGCACGCTCATCCCGGCCCTAATCCAGGTGCCAATCCCCATCGCGTGCATCCCCATCCACCTCCAACAAAACTCCTAACCTAGAACCTCGAAATGGGCGTCCCTCTCCCAAAAACGCCCTTAGGGTCCCACTTCCTCTTCAAAGACGTCAAACGCGGCAAATTCTCCTTCCCCCACCACGCCTCAGCCCCCTCATCCCCAAACGCATAGTTAACATAGATATCCGGCTGGTCCTCGGGGAACCCACTAGTCGCATGGAGTTTCTTACTCAGCTTCACGAGCAGCTCATTCGTTGGTTGTTCTAGCGCCGGGTCCGTGTAGATGTTCTCGTGCAGCCAGAACATCTTTGTATCTCTCCACGGATACACGGCCGTAGAAGCGGGCGTCTTGAGCGTGTTGTTGTTCGCGTACCGCTGGAAGAGGGTTTGCCCGATGTATCCTGGATACTGCTCGTAGAAGGCCGTCATGTCGTCGAAGACTTCCTGCAGTGTGTCGGGATCCGTGCGGCCGAGGCCGATCGTTCCGCGCGAGATGTATGCGCCGGTCTGGCAGGGTCCGTCGAGACCGTCGTACAGCTCGACCAGTGTGACGTTTGTTACATTCGGACTGATGGGGTTCAGCGCGAGCGCAGACTCAAAGTGGTCGACGAAGGTGTCCCAGCCGGCGAAGTGCTTGATGTCGACGGTGAGCAGGGTTTCGTTGGTGGTGCGGTTGTAGCTGACGGATAGCTGCACAGCTAGTTCCGGTGGGAGCACGCTGTCTAAGATGGCGAGGTACGCGAATACGCCGAGGGAAGTGGTAGAGTTGTAGACGAAGGAGCCGATGACGGCGTTGCCGTTGTTGGGCTGCGGCGACATGGTAAAAGTAGCAGCGGTGATGATGCCGAAGCTTGCGCCGGCGCCGCGGATCGCCCAGAGGAGATCGGCGTTGTGTGTTGTGTTGGCTATTACGAGGTCGCCTGTTGCTGTGATGAGGCGGACGGAGGTCAGGGCGTCGACGCCCAGGCCGAAGAGGCCTGTTTCGTACCCGATGCCGCCGCCGATTGTGGCGCCGTTGACGCCGACGTAGGGGGAGTTGCCGCGGACTGCTTTCCTGTTAATATTGCGTTGCCTTTGGGTTTGTGGGTAAGGACTGGGAGGACGTACGAATTGCTTTGCCGGCTTCATACAGCGGGATCGTGATATCGTCAAGCTTGGCTCCGACACCAACGGTCACGGTGTTGGACTCGAGGTCGATGTCCAAGCTGTTAAGTTGCCCAGGTTGATGTCGAGGTCGTTGACGGTTCCATAGATGAGACTCGTGCCATGGCCACCGTTAGTTGCCATGAAGCTGACATTGTGGGCGACGGCGATGCGGACCTATCTCCATTAGCACATACACTCATGGCAAACAAGCTGAGTAGATGATGGATAGGACCTACAATCTCCTGCAAATCCTTCTCGGTGGCAGGCTTGATAGCACCCGTCCAGCTCAGCGGCCTCCACTCAGACCACCGTGGAGAAACAACATCGTCAAAGTCTGTATCGTTGAGTTTGGCGATTTCAGTGCTGGAAGACAGGTACGGGCCAAAGAGAGACTCGAGGTCAACACTGGCCGCGCGGACTGCAGCGGCTACGGCTAATGACTGCCACAAGAAGCGCATTGTGATTGGGCCCGATAGTCGAGATAAAGACAGACGGGTTGAGTGGTGTGTTAAGCGGGAGGTCAGGCACGGCGAATGAGCTTTAATAGATGATAGGAAGATGGCGCCGCAGCCGTATCTGTCTGGCTAGCATAGCTACATCGGACTCCGGCTGTAGCCTGACATGGCGTGGTTAGCCAGGTGGCCCTGTGTTTAGGGCTGAATGTCCCGTGCGTGTTGATCGGAGTTGGAATTCCGTTGTAGCCAATTGGCGTTGCATTTTCGGACCGTGCGTGGAAAGTCCGATGCACCCCTGCAGGAACCAAGGATTATAATAAAAATACTCCGGTTAGACGACGGAGTTGGACTGCTGCAGGTGCTGTTCGTCAACAGCTCAGCCCCAGGCCAGACATCAATGAGGCTGACAGCCACGACTACTCTGCGTAGTACAAAATGTTAGATCAAACTGTCCTTTTCGGGCGGATTGCAAGGAATATCAAACATGAGAAGTACGGTGCTGGCCCAGCTTCCATTGTTCGTGACGGAGGTCTCCCGGCCTCCTGCGGTGGCTATATCTTGATGAATAGGACGTAACCTGGAACCAAGAAGTCCTTTGATAGTAGTGCCAGATCAGAAGGAGCGACTCCTTTCAACTCGGCCCTTGAAACTGCAGCTTCCAAGGAATATTGGTGCATGAGAATCTCCACCTTTCCGGGAGCAGAATTAGCACAGATGCTCACCCTGGAAAATCATAGTCAAATGATAGGCACGCCCAATCAAACCATCATCCATGCCTCTCAAGTACAAGGTAGAAGCGAGAAATTTCAATGACAGACGCTGCCACCCACAGTGAAAAATATGTATGAACAAGAACAAAACTCCAAGAAAACAAAGGACAATGCATCGCGACTAATAAAACGTCGGCGGCATGCCCAGCACATTCTCAAACCACTGATTATCACCCAGATCCATGCTCTGCATGACCACCATTTGGTCTAGGTCAGGAACGTAGTAGTTATACGTCTGCGTCTGTGGCTGTCCCTGACTAGCCGCATCCGACTCACTTCCCGTAATCGTAGTTGACGGTACAGGCGCACTATGGCACGAGCTCTGGACATCGTCCATCTGGCTCTGACCTTGTCCCTCTAGATTCCACCTAGCTTCGCCCCACATCCGACTCCGACTGAGCAGCTTGGACAGGAACAGGAGGAGGTGGTCGCCGCACCCCTGTAACTCGGGCTCTTTGCTCGCGAGATCTAACCGCTGAAGCATACAGTCCATTGTTGATATTAGGTGGACTGTATTCCGTACTGCCTGGCAATCCCAGTCGGGGTCTTTGAGGGTTGATAAATATTTCAATAGCGTAATGGTGAGGATCATCTGGGACCAAAAGTGGAAGGGTTGGCCCGAGAGCTTGGAGGTGGGGATGATGTAAAAGCTGTCGAGCCAGGACTTTATGTTTTCGACGGAATGCCAGAGACATCCGAGGCGTTGGAAGGCGAATGCGTTGCCGCTGGGGTCGTTAGCAAATGCTGCGAGGAGTGAGTTCTTGCTGATGGTAAAGGCGAGTTGGTTGATGTAAAGCTCAACGTATTTGGCGTGGGTGCTTAGAATTTCTGGCTACAGTCAGTCTAAATTTTGTACTTTCTATTGTGACAAGACTTACCAATCTGCTGCAAGTCCATAGGGAACGAAGCGCGCAGCTCTTGCAGTTCACGACGTAAGGTCTTGAGGTACAGCAACCCAGGCGCTGAGGTGCGAGTGTCATCTTGCTGGCGGACGTCGTCTGCTCGCTGTTTCAGCAGCTGCAAACGGACTTGACAAACAAACAGCCTGTCTGCTGGACATGCCTCGCTGATTGTAAGCAGCCGAAGCGCCTCTTCCATTCGAGGCGTCCATCGTAGAGCGTCCTGGCGGCCGAGATGTGAGGAGATACTAGTCTTGTTAGTATGGTTCTCAAGTAAAGAGAATAGAGGCGCACTTGGAGCTTAAGATGAAACAAGCAAGAACAGCCCTTTGCCGCTCCAACAAGCCATACGGCGTTTCATCTTGCGCCGGACGATCCTCGTCTGTCTCGCCTTGGGTAATAGTCATTATGAGCTGCACATCTTTCGAAGACGGTTTGAACAGCCGCAGATCATATACCAACGAGATGGCGAGCATCATCAGTCGCGAGACCAGATCGGCCCTGCCCAGGAAGGGATCCGTGCTCCATGCCAAATACGTAAGTGCCGCAAGAAGCAGGTCAATATTCGACTCGAGTTTCATGAATGCCGAAGAGAACAGTTTCTGCTTCAACTCCTCAACCTGAATCAGCCTCTCCTGCGTCGAGAAAGTGGTAACCGTACAAATAGCCTGGTACAAGAGCGGCCGATTCTGACGGAGGTACCAGGTCGTCATGTCGGGCGTGAGGTCAATAAACGGGAAAGACGGTAGCACCTTCGACCTAAAGAAGTTCAACCTCTCATCCGCCTGATTTGGCGACGGGGCAGGCGTCGATAGGAAGATCGGATTCTGCAGGTTCGAGTTCGGCGATACAGCGGCCACCGACGCTGACGCAAATACTGGTCCCTCGCCAAAGCCCGACGTCGTACTGGGGGGCGTCACCAGAGCAGCGTTGCTACTTTGATAAGCATTTGCGGATGGAACGAATTCTCCGCTCATGTTGACGGCCGCCCCGTTGGACCCGATAAAGGATTGCATAGCCGACAGTAAGCTCTCCATCTTGTCCTCCAGACGGGCAATCCGTCTGTCGGAGACGTTGGTATTCTGCGCATGGGGATTGCGTCGCCGGACAGACTCTGACGGCTCGCATCTTTTCTTGAGACGGAGGCATCTGTCTGTGTTAGTGATTGTCTTCCGCTGATAGAGGCGTCTCGCCTTTCGCAGCTGTCGCCGCTAGGAGTGCGCACGCAGCGACACTTTGCCTTGTAGCATTGGGTACAGGCTTGACCGTAGGTGCTTGATTGATGGGAGGGTGTTCTATCCATTGCGGCAATACCGGCCTTGCTGAGATCCTGTCTAGCCGGGCACTCTGATGATATTCAGGCGCCCAGTCAGTGAAGGAACCACGTGACTACCTTATGTCTAAAAATGAGCTGATACAAGGATGATCTAATGGAATTGGAGATGGAATCCAATGCCGATGATCAACGCGTGGCAGATGGAGAGATGGAGAGATGCAGAAGGAAAGGGAGAGCAGGGATGCAGCGGAGGTGACGGTGACACCAAGACAAGGACCGGAGATTACTGAAGGTTGAAACACCTCGAAGTCCGACGGATTCTAACCCCGGAGTCCGCCGCTGCAGCGATCCTTCGTCTTGCGTGCTTCTTCTTCTTCAATCAGCCTTGAGCCCTCAGTCCCCGTGTGCACATCTCATCTGAGGTGGGTCCTTCATTTTTCCCCACCCCAGATGATCTGTCACCAGTCAGCCCCCGATCTTTCTGCACGGACGGGCCAGACTTGCGCGGCGGATGAAGATTATACGGTCCTGTCAACGGTCGCGAGATCGGATCTAGCCGTACTAAGACAGAATGATCTAGGATGTTATTGGATGTTCGCTACCATTCGGCTCATATGTCTCTATATGAGAAACCATGTATCCTGCCTATTTTCTTCGCCCGGCGTCTGCAATCCCTGCAGATAGTCCTTAGCCAGGCTGTGCGTGTCCTGCAGCTCCCCCAATACGTGCAGCAGATGCTGCAACCTATCACCACCAGCAAACCCCGAACCATTAATCGAAAGAAACGTAGCCGCGCATGCCAGGGTGTCCGGTATAAAAGGGTGCGCCTTGAACGGACTCAGCGCCGGTACGGCCTTTGCCAGCCGGACAATTTCTCCCGCGGCGTGCGCGGCGCGTTGTTGGTATGCGACAGCTGAAACAACGACCGGCGCCCCCGGGCCTAGTATCTGCTGGTCGACCGAGGAAGTCCGCCATGAGACTTGCTGCATTGTGTCGCTGAGATGTACAGTCGCGCGGTAGCCCAGCATATGCGTAAACAAGAGCATCGGATCACTGTCCACGGTCGGTGAAGGCATCCGTGATAACATCTGCACCCGTCGGTCAACCACATTGGAAAGCCAGTTCTGGCGGATACAGAAGTCGCGCTTTGTCGGTCCGGACTCAGAATCAGAGGCATTGGTATTGTTCGGATTTGCGTAGAATCGGCGGTGCGTCATGCAGCGACCGTGTAAAGTCGCCATAATAATACATTCGGAGAAAGGGGAAAGATTGGTCTGGCCAGTCTGGGTCATGGCCTCGGGCAGAAAAGGAGTGCGGATGGGGGGGTTGTTCTGGTAGTTGTGTTCTGGACATGGGAGACGAGTCGATATCTGGAAGTCATTAGTTACGGGCAAGGCAATGTTGGTAATGTTGACATACTATTTCTTCTTGTAAGGTTAAAGGCCACTCATTCTGCAAGCAAAGAAGGCGATCAAAGCAAAACGCAAGCCAAAACGTTCATCGGCTTTCCTATGCATCGACAAAAGCCTCAAAAGATTTAACTCCACCTGACAGTAATAACGAAGAAGGCGACGGGGCGATAGGTGAAAGCTGTAGATCAGCACCGGCGTCAATTTCGCTTAGTCGCGCCATCTGCACCAGACGGAAGGCCCGACTGGCGGTAAGCATGGCCTGATGTACACTCATGCGCAATAACTCGTAGTGGCTCAGCAAAAGCCAGGCTTGGAGGTGATCTAGTGGGATCTTATCTCGAGGGGTAGCCGGCGTATGGCTATGTGTTTCTAACAGAGCTCGAGTCTCGGTGTAGAGCTGCTCGCCGAGCTGATAGTGAGCAGACATGGTGGCTGCGAGAGTCCGCATGGCACCCTGGAGGTAGGCCTGAGCCGGAGTAAGACTCGCTTGGGTGACGAAAGTAAAGTAGCGTCGCCGGTGAATGATCGGGCAGAAGGCGTGGACGCGGTCAAAGTAGATTTGATCTCTTGGTGGTGTTACTGTTAGCGGATCGGGAAGGTGCGATGGGAAAGGGTGCCTACAGTTCCGCCCGGATGAGATCGGTCATCTTCACTCTTGAAGAACTCGAGTCGGCTGTGGTGGGAGGAGGTGGGCTCTCATTGAGAATATCCAGGCTCAGGGGATCGGTCAACGCAGTAGTTGTCGAGACAGCCATCAAGTCTGGTGGAAACAAGCTGGTGGTGCTGATGTCCTGCCACTGACAGTCTAACCAAGTGGTGTCCGGCCACGGCAGGCCAGCAGGAGCTGGAACAACAGCCTCTTTTTGAGGTGATAGTTGATGCCGGCATGAGAGCCGTCGTCGTGTCTGATGCGCCATCATGATTCAACGCCGCAACCTGCACATCAAAGTCATCGAGCATCTTCTGAAGATCGGTCGGTGGCACATCGGGCTCGACAGTCATGGCGATTGGGTGATCCGGCCAGTGCCTCAGATACCGATCCAGCTGCCATCGAAGGGTTGCTAAACCACCAGGCATGCATGTTAGTCCCGATCAACATATGCAGAAGCAAGGAAGCAGCATGAACTCCGACAGACCCTGCAGGTCGGTCACACAATGCAGGGCTTTGCAGATGCTTTGCAATCTTCGGTTCGATTGGAAATGCAACTGGAAGCATGGTCGAGAACAACAAAGATAGTACCAACCTACCCAGCTGTGACTGCATCCAGCTGATCTGTCCCTTGATTGGGCCCCTTTGCTGTCTTTTATCGACAAAAACACATTGCAGCTCATTCTCCGTGCAGAACCCGCATGTCGGAGGGACTCGATCACAGCGGGCCTTGCGACGGCGACACTCCTCGCAGGCGAAGCCCGGTTGCTGTCGTCCTCGCCGGGTGGTGCACGCCATGGCTGGACTTATAGATTTGTGATGTTGAATGACAATGTAGTCTTTGCTGACGGTCCGAATAAGCGGCGAGGCAAGCACTCTTATTTCTTATGGCTGGCGGAAGGAGAAGGATCTATCGCCGTAATATATCCGACAAACGAGGGCATTCAGTGACATCAGTGGCCAATGTCGATGAGCCAGGCTCGTGTACGGCGCCATCCCCTTGTCCAGAGGTACACTAGCATGAGTCTCCAGGATCCGTCTCACCTGAAGACTGGCTGTGGAGATTTGGGGGCGAGACTTTGGATGAGCTTGATTAGGCGTGCAAGATTCTGCTTTCGGCAGGCTGCAGCACTGTAGCAGCTGATATTATCATTGGCAATCGAGTTTCTCCTCGCAGACTGTTGGCTTTTTGATCGTGAAGGAAGCTAATATTCTTTCTAGGTTAATTTATGAGTCTATCCTCCGAAACTCTTCTGCGAGTCTTGTCCAGATCAGTGGAGTCAGATAAGATGCAGTCGTCTGTGCTCAGCCGTACAATGCCCACCCATTTACCCATCAAGCAAAGCCGAGACAACCAAGCTGTTACCCATGGAGATGCGATAACCTACTTGGGCTAGTGTTTACAGACCACGGCCGCAGTCTCGCCACGACAGGGGTACTTACCTTACAGCCAGTGAGCGAGCTCTCCGAAACACGCGAGGAAGACACGCGATCCGGCAGAGAGGGTAATCTGCAGGGGGCGGCGGGAGGAGCGTTCGACTGGCGCTGGGCTGTCGAGATAAGTGCTGAAGGATCGAGCTGCGGTCGACTCCAATATGCTCTCTCCAGACAAGGTATCTCCATCAACCGGAGTCCGGGGGTGAAATCCGCCAACTCCGCCCGGGTCCGTAGCCCTACCTACCTACCTACTTAACCGTTGCCCTCTACTCCGAAATGTGCCACACTGGCTAGTCTTGACTTTAAACAGGTGATGCTTAGCAGGCTCTTTAATATCCGCAGCAGCGCTCTTCTGCCTATGTATGGTCTCGGCTGCGGGCCTCTTCTCACCTGAGCTCCTCTTCACCCTCTCCTTTGCCCTCTGACTGTGTCTTATTCTTACTCGTAGAGAACTCTACACCTCGCAATGGCAAATCAAACCCCTTCCCCAATCGCAGAAACCAATGGCCACACTGCCAACGGCACCAATGGCACCACGAAACCCCAGAACCGTGCCGCCTGGATCCCCGCCAAAAAGGTTATCCCGTTCAAAGTTTCATCTGCCCCCTACACATCTCCGGGACCCGGCCAGGTTGTGATCAAGAACACCGCGGTCGCCATCAACCCTTTCGACTGGGTGCTCCAATTTATCGGCCCCGCATTAGCCGGATATCTCAAATACCCTTTCATCCTCGGGACGGATGTCGCCGGCGAAGTCGTTGAAATCGGGCCCGGCGTGACCCGGTTTGCGGTAGGCGACCGCGTCTGCGGGAGCTCGACAGCCATCGCGAAGGAGGTCAATAACCCCGCTGAGGGCGGGTTTACTGCACACGGTGATGCGGGTGCATATGCTGACGCCGATTCCGGCGGGTGTGAGCGACGAGCAGGCTTCTGTGCTAGGGCTGGGTCTGGGCACTGCGGCATTTGGGTTATTCCACAAGGAGTATCTCGCCTTCGACATGCCGAAACGCTCAGAAAAAGGCAGACCCGAAGTTCAACTCGGCAAATCCGGCCAACCGCGCGTCGTGATCATCACCGGCGGCGCAAGCAGCGTCGGCGCCAACGCCATCCAGCTTGCCGCCGCCGCAGGCTACGAAGTACTCTCAATGTCCTCGCCCAAAAACTTCGAGTACGTCAATTCTCTCGGCGCAAACCACGTCTTCGACTATAGGAGCAAGTCACTGCCCCGGGACCTAATCTCCGCCGTCAAAAGCAAGGAGCTCGTCGGCGCATATACCATCGGCGCTGGGGCAGTAGAAGCATGCACCCTCGTCCTGAAGAAACACGACCCATCGCTAACCCGCCAATTTATCGCCGTCACTGGCCAGCATATCCCATCCGAAAAGCTAACCCCCTTCGTCGGCAAGGGCACCTTCTTCATCGGGATGATCGGAGGCATGGTGAAATCGAGTTTTCGGCAGCGCCGGACGGGCGTCACTGCGAAATTCATTCTCGTTGATGGCCTTGTGGATTCGGACAGTGTTGCCAGCCATATCCGTATGGATTTCTTGCCCGAGGCCCTGGCGAGGGGACAGTTTGTGCCGGCGCTGCCGCCGCTTGTGGTTGGGAAGGGGCTCGAGAAGATTCAGGAGGCGCTGGATGTCCAGCGGAAGGGGGTTTCGGGGAGGAAGCTTGTTGTTACGTTGTAGTTTTTCTTGATTCCTTTTGTGATCTTGGGGGTGAAGAAGGCAAATGTTGATGCTGATGTTGATGCTTGGTTTGCTGTATACCCGAGATAGCCCTAGGTTCCTTAATACTAACAGTACACTTATGCGATGGACTGGTCTTGTAGAACTTCCTCTAAAAATTCTGAAACCCAATTTTGATGGAGAAGATGAAGTTCGAATAAACTTGGACTATGTTCGAGTTTAATTCCTGACACGGTGCTGCTGGGTCTTGTTGGGATAGCGAAACTCTATGCACGGCATGACAGCAGAGCATACAGAATTTATGCAATGTGGATATATATTTACATATATCGTTGGTCAACAATAACACCCACTAGGATGGGTTCCAATGCCCTAGCTAGTAGCCGTCGTCTAAGCCGGTTCAAAAACTATGGAGCGATAAGCACAGACGTTCCTGGGTCCATGTAGAGTTGTCCACGGGTATATGGTATATTCTCGTGCAGTGATACAGAACATAGACAGAGAAAATGAAATAAAAATAGAATAATATATTAGAAGCCATAGCAGCGAGCTAAAGAAGATCTATACCGGAAAGCGAAATATCCCGTTCACACAAATCAAGCTGTTTCAACCACTGGGGGATAATGCACAGAGCGAACCGTTGGAATACCGTATGAAGACCGGAATCAACCTTGAAAGACTCTCAAATACAACCATCCATGGGCTCAGGAGCCCAAGCTTGAGCAATTTCCTGGCCCGGGGTACTATGATATGGTATGGTGTAGTAGTCGGGTACGCCACAAACGAGGCCCTTTAGGTACATCCCAACGATCTTAACCCCTAAGACTCCGTGCTCTACCCATTGGCAACTGGAACACTCTCCATCTCCTTCTCCTCTTCTCCCCCTCCCCTCAACACCAGGATTCTCGCTAGTAAGCGCCTGCAACTCCTTCGTCTAGCGGATATCCTTCCACCCCAGCCCCGGAGAGAACATAATGGCCATCACACTCACCGCGATCCCCAGGTACATGACCTTGTCAATGGCGTTCGCATACGCCTCCAGCACCGCCGCTACTTCATCACCAGAGACAAGAACCTTGATAGATCTTACACCCGCCGCAACAATTGCATCCGCCGAGACACCGATCTGCCCCGCACGCTGTGACAATTCGTCGCGCAGACTATTGCTAAATATGGCGTTCGCGGCGCCGATGTTCTGCCAGAAGATGACGATCGCCATGGCCTGTGGGATTTGGGGCGCCGGGACGAGGTTCCGGATTGCGATGTAGGGCTGCCTCCGTCTCGTCATCAGTATTTTATTTTGTACATGTAAAGAGGGGGGGGGGGGGGGGGGGGGCTGGGAAAAGATAGCGTACTGCAGTAGTCGTACACCCGCTCGCAACACCATACAGGACCTGATACCCATCCACTTCGCGACGGAGGTACTCGTGCTCAGGGTCGAGAGGAGCCCGTACCCGGCGGCGGAGATTGCGCCGCCCGCGAGCAGGAAGGGGAGGTAGTAGCTCAACATGGAGACTGCACAACAACCTTGTCAGTCACTGTACCCATCACCATAAAACAGAAAGAAATAAGGCAGGGTGACTGGAGACATACTCAGCGCCCCGACACAACCGTAAACAGCACCAGCCCCAGCGTAATTGGCAATATATGCACGCCGCTTATCAGCGGCAAGTCGTCGCGAATTGCCTGGAAGTAGATCGCGATGTAGAAGTCTGCGACGAGCACACTAGACAGAGAAAAAAAAACGTCGTCATCGCCGCGGACCAGATGACTTTATGGCGTAGCAGTGCGAAGGGAACCATGGCCGCATCACCGCGCCACCACTGGTACACAATAAACACGGCGAATGTCACACCCCCGCCAATAAGCAGGCCAATCACAACAGAGCTATCCCAGGCGTACTGGTTTCCGCTGAATTGCAGACTGAGTAAGAATATTACCACTGCTGGGTAGATGAGCATAAGCCTGGTAGGTCTAGCGAGGAGATTGCCGTTCCAAGAATCTCAAGGGGCGGGGACTTGGGTTTTGGTTCCGGGATTATGTTGAAGAGGAGGAAGCCGCCGCCGACGGCGCCGAGGGGAAGGTTGATGTAGAAGCCTGCAGCCCGTTTTTATTAGTCCATCCCACGTTCAACTTTGCATTTTTCACCTCGGAAAGGTATAGATAGGAAAGATAGAGGGGACATACACCACCGCCACAAAACATCCGTCGTAAACGCGCCTCCGATGATAGGCCCCGTCGCAAGCCCCAGCTGTCCCATGTCCATATTCAGCCCCATAAAGAGCGCCTGTTTCTGCGTTGGCAGGACGGCTGAGATTGTGGTTCCACGCGCCGTTGGACATGCCCGCTGAGCCTACGCCTGCGATGACCCGGTCGACGATGAACATGGGGGAGTTAAGGGCTGCGGCGCACAGCACAGAGCCGACTTCGAAGATGATGAAGAGGACGAGGAATGTCCACTTCAAATTCTATTAGTATACATCTTGGCTCGAATGGCGTGGGAGGGGTGACAGGGAGAACAGCCTACCTTGATAGAAAACTGACTGTAAATCTTTCCCGTAAGCGACTGGAACGCGGCGCTGCCGAGCTGGTAGGCGCCTCCGTACCTGCCTCTATCAGCATACCCATAATATCTATAAAGGGGCTAGTAAAGGAAACGTACCAACCAACATCAACCAACGAGTCAAACCGCAATGTGATGGCCGGCGTAGCAGTTGAAAGGACCGCAAGGTCGAGGAAGAACAGGAAGTAGGCGAGTGTGACTGAGGTCAGGATTATGGTGACTCTCCATCCGGAAGGATACTGGATCTTGGGTTCGGGCTCTGCGTCATCGCTCTGCGTCATCGTGTCTCTGCTGCGCGGTGTCCATGGTGTGGGTATCTGGTTCAGATATTGCGAAGACACTTGCTAACGGCTAGGCTCCGAGTGCGGCTGAGGTAAGGTAGCATCGATGCTAAGCTTGCGGACGGACTAGCGGATGAGACAAAATATATAGCAACTAGCTCTACATGATTTGATCACAAGTAAAGCATTGATACCCCCCTAATCAAGTCTATTCTTTGATGTGGTAGGCCTCATCTCCGCCCCGGCCACTCCCCGAAATCCAGCGGAGTTGAACTCCGACCCCGCGACTTAGGGCTGACCAGCGGCGCCCCACCACCGAACTCCGAATCCTGAAGAAACCGAACCTGTTCAGTTCTGCAGACTGCATGCATGAAATCTGCACGACCTAATAATCCTGATCCTTCCTCCGCGCCCAGATCTTCATTCTTCAAAACTCGCGTCTTAGCCTTCCTTCATCACCTCAAACGTACGTATTTCCGAGCCACCGCCAAGTTCCCGCAGCGCCGCTACAACCGCCCCAATGTCTTTGGTGGTAATTGCATGCGGTGCGCCCCGTCCCACTCGATGGCCTTTATACATTGGAGTCCGCACAGCACCGCACCAGATCGCGGTGCACGGAGAGTCCTGGGTCGCGGAGGCCGTGGACGTGGATGGCGGGGATGTGCAGCAGACCATCTTTGTCCACCTCGTCATCGTCATCTTCAGCCGCAGAATTGGCCCCGGACTCGGACTCGGACTCGGTCTTGGAGTTGAATGCGTATGCGTATGCAGATACCGTTGCTGAACTGGAGCTTGATGAAGGGGTCTTGAGAGAGCCAGAGCCAAAGGTAACCCTCAGATCCAACAGTGGCCCGCGACCCGCGAACAAGACGGCCAAGCGATAGTTCGTATCGCTGGCCATACCCAGACCACCTCGCTTGTGACTCGAGCTCCAGCCGCCCAGCCAACCAGCCCCTTCTGCTTCTGCTGCTGTTGCTGCTGCCGAAACAACAAACTCGCCGCAACCCTAGCCCCCTGACTAAACCCCAGCAAGCCCACCCACTCCCCCGTCGCACCGAGCCTATCATCCCTCTCCATGGCGACAGCAATGCACGCATCAATAGCGTCAACATCAACCTCAATCCTAACTCCCGCAGACGCCCAAGAACTCAAGCTGACTCCCTTCGGCACAGGAACCCAGCTGCGGAAGGGCCCCCATTCACCGTAGACACTCGTAACATCTGGACCTGCAGAGGACAGAAATGGCGCGTCCACGAAGACGAGTCGGTATGAGGATGCGAGACCTCGGCGCAGTGGGCGTGCAGTACATGCGGGTTGCAAGGGCGGCGATGCGTATGATGCTCGCGCGTATGACGAAGGATGAGTCAGTTCTCAGGACGAAGGCGCCTGCTGCTCCGGCACAAGTCGTGAAGGTTGCTCCTGAGGTCAAAGTTGACCCTAAACCAATTGAAAAGGCAAAGAGCAAGGCACCGAAGAGAGAAAAGAAGCCGAAGACCGTCGAGAAAGCCAACCCCAGCAAGGCCAAGTCCAGCAGGCCCTCTGGCTGGCGTGATATCACTAACGAAGTGCGCGATCTCGTTGCGACTGTCTCCGGAGTTGATGCCGGTGAGCTGGAACTGGATGCAGACATGGCCGACTTCGGTATCGACTCGCTGATGGGCATGGAATTGGGCAAGGAGGTAGATTCTGCCTCCAAGTGCACCCTTGACCAGAACGAGCAGATGGAGGCGACGACACTGCGCAAGCTCGTGCAGTGCGTGTCCAACGCCCTCTATGACCCTAACCAGGGCGCTGACGAGGAAGCTGTTGAGGAAAAAAACGACGACTCTTCCAGTGAGGAATTGAGCGAAAGCGATGAATACAGCGCAGAGAGCTCCGACACAGGCATTCTCACGCCTATTCCCGAAGAAGAGGTTCTCCTTCTCAAGGCCGTGGCAATACACAAGTCTGCCGGTCTCTCAGCCGTCGCATCCCCTTCCATCCCGGCTAGCCCTAACTTCTTCCGACGTCCTGGCATCCTTCGGCCAGGTCAAGCTCAACACAGACACTCTCATGAAGGAGTATGGTGTCGACAAGACCGAAGGTGTCATGCTCTCTGGTAGCAACCGCCTCTGCGCTGCTCTCGTCGTCGAAGCCATGGACGAGCTGGGCTCCCCCCTGCGCACGGCGTCCTCGGGATAAATTCTCGAGCGCGTCCCCTTTCTCCCTTAGCATGGCCGCCTCATGCAATGAGTGTATAAGTTTCTTGAGCGTGACGCCCGACTAATTAATGCTGACCCCATCAGCGGACAGATCACCCGCACGCATATTGCTCTTCCACGAAAATATAGTTAGACAGTCCTGCAGGAAGTCCTCGCATCGCATCCAGGCTTTACAGTCCCTAACAGACTAGCATACTACGCAGGCCTCTAGCTCGCCGGCGTCCTTAGCGGCTTGGTGGACGGAATTCGCGTGCTTTTTGGTAGTGCTAAAGGTCGCGAACTGACGGCCGCAATGTACTGCGAGCACACCTTTAACTGCATGAGCTACGAGCAGATGCGCGAGGTCACAAAGATTCTAGCTGAGCGGATCGGAAACACCGGCGGAACACTCAAAGTGCTTGAAATGGGCGCTGGTACCGGTGGCACGACGCTTGTCATGGCGCCCTTCCTTGCCACACTCGCTAAGTCCGGTGCCTTGCCGATCGAGTACACGTTCACCGATATCTCGCCCCGTATGGTTGCCAGCGCCCATCGCTGCTTTAGCAAGTAGTATCCCTTTATGCGCTTTGCCGTACACGATATCGAGAAGGCCCCTACGGATGAACTGAAGAATTAGTATCTTGTCCTTGCAAGTAATGCCACCCACGCCACGCATAATCTTGGTGTCTTGCCGTCTAACATCCACCAAGCCCTCCGCTCCGACGGATCTCTCATGATGATGGAAATGACTGAGGTCGTTCCCTTCGTGGACCTTGTCTTTGATCTACTAGAGGGGTGGTGGTTATTGATGACGGCCGTCATCACACTGTTGTACCCGCCGGACATTGGGAAGGCGGACAGATGGAAACCTGCCTGAGAACTCATTCCAGAAGGTCATTATTGCGCTTGCTTCAGGATCCCAGGGACCACGGCTTCCTAAGCCTGAGCCCGTCGAGACTCTCATCCCCGAGCTAGACCCAGAGAACATCGAGACTCGCACCGCAAATGCTGAAAGCCAGGTAGTCAAGTACACGACCGGCTGGAAAACACCAAAGCTGCGCGTCCTCGATCGGCAAGCCGACCAAAAGCCCAGCAACGTTGGCGCCCCACATAACGGCAAATCTTTCGACGCGGTGGTAATCGTTACCGGCGCAACAGGAAGTCTGAGCTCGCAAGTCGTGCAGAAACTCGCTGAAACGCCCTCCGTCGCAACAGTCGTGTGCCTGAACCGGCGCAGTAGCAGCTCTACCCCCGAGAAACGACAGCACGAAGCCTCAACAACGCGCGGGATCAATCTGTCCCCGGCCGCACGCGCCAAACTCCGCATCCTCGAAACGGACACTTCAAAGCCCCAACTTGGTCTTCCACCTCTCGAGTACTCTTGGTTGCCAGAATGCGCCACAGACATCGTCCACAATGCCTGGCCGATGAGCGGGACGCGTCCGGTCTCCGCGTTTGAACCCCAGCTACAAGCCATGCGAAACCTGCTTGATCTTGCTCGCGAGATTGCGTCTCGTCCATCTAATACGCCGTCCCGGGTTGGGTTCGGATTTGTCTCCTCCATCGGCGTCGTGGGTTTCTGTGGGAAGTCTTTCCTTCCAGAGGACCGCGTGCCTTTCTCCGCAACACTACCGAGCGGGTACGGCGAAGCAAAATGGATCTGCGAGCGGATTCTTGATGAGACGCTGCATCAGCACCCAAAGCTTTTCCGGGCCCTGGTCGTGCGGCCCGGCCAACTCTCCGGATCGTCGGTTAGCGGGTTCTGGAACCCTGTTGAGCACTTTGCGTTCCTGGTGAAGTCTTCGCAGAGCCTTCGGGCATGGCCGGATCTCCAGGGGCAGATGCAGTGGATTCCGGTGGATTATTCGCGCTGGGGGTGTTGTTGACCTCCTGCGTCTTAGCTCGAGAGGTGAATGCGTACCCCGTATATCACATTGATAACCCCGTTGGTCAGGAATGGAGCGCTATGAACCCTATCTCAGCGGCAGCGCTAGGTATTCCCGAGCGCGATATCATCCCTTTCAAAAGCTGGATCTCGAGGGTGAGACGTTCTCCGCTACCGATAGAGACGGAGAATCCGGCGGCGAGATTGGTGGGTTTCCTCGATGAACATTTTGAGCGTATGAGCTGTGGAGGCCTTGTGCTTGATACAAGTAAAGCCAAGATGCATATTAAGGCCATGGCCAGTGTTGGGCCGATAGGTGCTGACCGAGCGAGGAAGTACGTGCAGGCGTGGAAGGGGATGGGGTATCTTGCTTGAGCTTGAGATAGGATTCGGTCTTACATTAGACTGATTCTTTTGTTCTGCATGATCTCGGACTGAGTAGATGGCGTTGGGAGTCGATTCACCTTTCTGTATAGTTTTGAATTATGGCATTCGATTTCAAAGGCTCCAGCTGTATGTAGGAGTCCATTACGATGGAGGTAGCTATGCCCTAAATTTACCTCACTTTGAGACCTACCTCTTCAGGTCCATCATCGAAAACTGAAGGATTCGGTAATATGATCGCTCCGGAATGCTAATTTTAAGTTCATAGTAGTATTTCGAGCGAATGGTGTGTAGATTATTTCCTCAGCTATAATCCTTAACTTAGCAATGCGCATGCTGTGAAATATTCATGACTTGAGCAGCATTTTGCAGGCGTAAATTGATGTAAAGTGGTAAAGTACCTTTGCTTAGGGCAGATCTAAAAGCATCAGATCCCTGCTTCGACGCTTTGAATCAATGGGAAGGCCAAAAAAATACCCGATGGGTTAAGCCCAAAACCTGTTTGATACTGTACAGCCGGTCCGCATAGTTGATACTTTGGCAAAGACCAGACTGCAGTAGTCGCTCGCATACTGTCTATGCAGGAGTACAAGGCCTGGTGTACACAAAAGCCCTGACTTCAATACTTTCTCGCGGCTTTGCATGCTTCGGCGCATTATCCTGCTCAAACGAGACATGAGGACACACTAGCAGAACATGTTAACATTCATCTTATCCTCCATAACGAAGCCCGTAAGTCTTGGGCTGATACAGACACAACCAACAAGGTCGGCCTAGAAAAATGGATGGGCTTACTAGAGGCCCTTATACCTCCTCTCGAATCGAAATTCTTAAACAAACACACCTCCAACGGCAACTGCCGCTCCAAGTAAAACCAACTATACCCAGGCCGGTACTTTGCGTACATTGTGCTGGCAATGTAGTCTTTGCGTATGAGGTCGACCCCAAGGAGGTCGTCGTAGGTCATTGTTGCGCCGTCGCAGACGGCGAGGGGCCAGTCTTCGACGGGCTCGGTGGGACACCAGAGACTGAAAGAGAGAAAGAAGCATTGAATTAGCCACGACACGCTGACGGTCCCATGCCGCTTTTCAAAGTACGTACTTGATGACTCGGACTCGGCCGCGGAGGAGCTCCGGTGCTCTGGGGCCGTTGAGGAGACGCACGCGTTTCAGGACTCCGACTTGGGATTGATCTGATCAAGTGTGAATAACTTGTTGACGTTTATTCCGCGATACCGTGGGGGCCAGGTAGGTTGTCAGGCAGGCGTTCATACCAAGATGGACGAAGAGCGCGGGCGTCAAGGGGTCTGTGGGATTATTCATGTCTGTCATTGGATTCCGCTGACAACTCGAGATGACTCGTCTCCTCTACGTATGAGTCTCTAGATTAGACCAATGGTCGTTCACCCCCGAACCCCCAATCGCGATGAAAGTGCTAGACTCACCCTCCAATCAAAGATTTGCACCTCATCTGCATCCTCCACATTATCCTTGAGAAAAGCAGCAACCTGCGGCAAGTATTCCTCCTCAACGGCGCGACGATCGTCCCAATTTGAGAAGTGCATAGAATGACTGATGAATTCGAAGCCATGTTTATCTAGTGTATAATTCTGCTCGCTCCCGCGAATATTGAGGATTTGCTCAGGAGGACCGGTCTTCCATTTGATGTTTGTCTTGCCGGAGGTGGCCCCGTCAAGGCTGGTCAGTATCATGTACGGCTTCTCGGTGCGGTAGATGGGGAGATCTTGAGCGTAGACTAGGCACGCTGTGCGGACGTCTGGATTGTTGGACGCCATGGGAGCGAACATCCTGTCGTTTTGATTCATTATGGAGGAATGGCAATGAAGAGAAGACGGTTAGTATTGGATGAAAAGTAGGTAGAAAGAACTTGTTCAGGAGGAGAAGAAGATGGCGTTGGCAGTGGGGAAGAGTTGGTAACATGAGGAAGCTCCAGTCGAGGGGCTCTTACCCCACAACAGAAGGCTGTCCCTCTTGACCATATTGCCACCGCTGCAACATTGAACTAGAGGCAGCTAGCTTGGTGCTTAAGCGTCTTTACATGCATTAAGATTGATAGTTCTGAAACGCAGACACCCAGATAAGTGCCGTATCTCGAAGGATATTCCTAAAGTCCCACGGATAGCTTCTTTGACTGAGCGAAATGGTATACAAGCGACTAAATACAAAGCCTCAGTTGTACAATCCTTAGCCCGGTGTTAGCTCCTTCAACCCGCAAAGGTAATCGGTGCTCCGCAGACCTGGCATCCTTTACCACCACAATACTCACACATGCAAACTCGGCAGCCTCTACCTCCACAGTACTCACACTGGGGTCTGGGATAGTTGATATAAGGATCGACTGCCGCAGCACTATCCCATGGCTGGTAAGCCAGGTAATGTCTGTCCTCCACTTTATCTCCAGCATCTGCCCTCCACGGTTGGGCACGTTGATCTGTCTCGGCCTCACGGTCGAGGCTAGCCACCCATGCAGGGACCTCTGTGGTAGTAGAGCCGGGTTGGTCGGCAGTGCCCGAGCAGCTGGCTTTCTGAGATGCAGCCCATGTGGATGAGGATTTGGCATTGAAGTTGCTGACTTCAGGTGCTTTGGCGCTTATTGAGGTTGTTTCCAACGGGCTCGAGCTGGATTCGGAAAGCGTGGCGTCTCCGCTCTTTTGAGAGGTTGCACTTGAAATTGAAACCGGAGACGACATCGTGGCCGGAAGTAGAGAAGCCCGAATGTACAATGCTTCTGTGGATATGTTAATTGTTTCAAAGGCGAACGATCTTGGAGGAAACAAGTCCTTGAGAAAAGACAGCCTTGGGTAATGAAACTGCAATGACACACCCCAGCATCTTCACATTCCATCGACGAGGCTGAATACTGTAAAGAGCCAATCGGTCGACCGGCTTAGTTATATTACTTTTTATGGAGTCAGTATGCGTTGGTGCCCTTAGGTCGGACATACCGGCGTAATCCACCATTCAGGCAACTTATAAAGTTCACCATCGTGTAGTCCTGTGCAACAGTAATAATCCAATGTATCTACAGAGAATACATGGAGGCGGACTGCAGAGCGCTAATGTCAGTGGTTCGCCCCAATTGCTAGAAGGATTTATGCTGGCGATTACTCGCTTAGCCACTCGGTGAATGCAATGCAGTTAAGGGCCGATTCGTCCACAGAACGCAAGGATCGGATGCATGAGGTCCGCTGATCTGAAGCGCAAGGATCGAGGGCCACAAAACACGTCATGCTTCCAAGAGATTGGTTATCTCTGGCATTTCGAGCGGGGATACTCGAAGCTGGCCAATAGTACTTCTGCCACCTTCGATCGGGATCATCTGATCGTAGACGACCATGTCCGCTGACTCTGAACCCGGCAAAACTTCGAACGGGCGAAAATATCGGGCGTGATTCTCCCTGATGTGTTGAGCCTCAACGACCAGCCGAGAGGCATCCTCGTGGCGCTCTTTCCGTTTTAAAAGCCCTGCAAGCCGATATTTGATTCGCGCGACATAATCCGAAGTCCACGTCTGGTTGACCTCAGTCTCGAGACAGTGTAGTAGCATATGCCTAGGAAAAGTAGGGTCAGTCTCCGGGTACACCAGCGGAGGATTGCGTGGACTTACTCGGCTGTTTCCAGCTGATTCAGAGCCTGGAGCACGACAGCACAGGCGTAATAGCTATTGAGAGTGTGTACATTCTGAGGGCCAAATACGTGAATTCGTACTTGGCGAATTCTCTCGTGCATCCGAAAAGACTCTTTTAACTTTCCGCTCTGGTACAGAGCATAGGCGAGATGGAACCGAAACGACTGCGTAACTGCACTCTCGGGGTGTTCATATTTTTCGATCAAACTCACGGCTCTTCGGGACAGACTGATTGCCTCTTGATGCCTACCTTGGGCTGTCATAAGAATAGCAAGGGTCTTGTAATTCTCAGCAAAGTTGAAGTAGGCAAGTTCGTCGTTCTCGGAAATTCCTCGATCGCGTTTTATCTGCAATGATCTTTCCAGGCAACCCCCTACTTTGTCGAAACAGCTATATTCTAGCATGCAACAAGCAATATCATTCCACGCGTTCCCGATAAGAAGGCAGTTCTCTTTTGGCATACTTTTGATCGGCAGGGCTGATGACTTGAGATATGTCTCTCTTAATTCCCAAGCCGCGAGCGCCTCGCTGAGGCCATCCTTTCGCCGGCTGAGGCCTTGTTCAAGATATATTCCACACAGCACCGAGCAAACTTTGGAGTGTTCTATGTAGTCGGGCTCATTTTTCGCTGTTTCGTGAATTTTCTTGGCTAGCTGCAGGGTTTGTATTCCGCGCTCGTAAAGTCCTCGTTCCCACATATAATTACCGACATCGGCCAATAACTCAACAAACTCTTGAGGGGCATTTATCGCAGTCGGGGTACTCTTGAAAACGTCTTCGAGATGGAGCGCATGCGCCAAGCATGCCTCGTTCGCCAGCCAGTTGGTGTTAGAAGGCGCTTGAACATCTGACTGCCGGGGAAAAGATTGCCTGATGATATCAAGGGCAAGGCAGAATGTTGTGTGCACTTTAGAAGGTTCTGTATCAAGCCGATGCAGGAGGCTGCGTTGAAGAGCTCGATGAATTGACCAAAATGGCTTGCCGCCGGACCATTGCCTTCGCACCAGCTGCCTCTCTCCTAAATCCAAGATGAAATCCCTCACGCTAATATGATTAGACCCAGCGATAAGAGAGCGCATATGTTGCGGAACTTACAGAATTGCCGGATATTTTTCCGTAACTGTGTTCGAGAACAAAATATCTTCCGACACGGACTCGGCATCGAGCATTGCCAACACGTTGATAAAAGCTCTTGCCTGGGGCGGAAGCTCCATGAGAGCAATATCCCATGTGGTTTCAAGCGTCAGATGGTATTGATTTGTCCAGGTTCGATAGTCCCGCGCCCATATCCGCTTAGACTGCTGTCGATTGGTGTTATATAATGCTTTAAATTCCCGAAGTGTAGAGTGAGACGTTTCCAGATACCCCGAGATATGCGAGATGGCCACGGGCAATCCGCCGACGGTGTCTGCAATTGACTTGGCGGCTTGGAAATCAGCTGACGATTCAATTGGTGCTATGCGTAGATGCCTCAGCAGAAGTTTAGCCCCTTCAGTGGATGCCAAAGGAACGAGAGCAATTTCAGAGCCTCCGGTTATTTGCACCAAGCCCGCTCGCTGAGTGGTAACGAGTATTGACCCCTTGTAACCGGACGGCCAGTATGGCTTGATCGTCTCCCAGTCATTAACGTTGTCGTAAATCAAAAGCCAACGGGTATCTATAGAGGGGTAGGATTAGTGCTCTGTCGATTTAATCGAGAATTCTCTCCGCGAGAGGTGGCTCACCGGTCGTTTCAAGCCATTTCTTGCTGGCTACAATCAATGAAGATAGGTTGTCCGAGGAATCATCCCTCGCATCTTGAGTGGCAGACTTTGAGATGCTGGCAAAGATCTGTGCCAGGTTCGGTCCATATTCCGCTGGTAGCCAAAACACGCAGTCGAACTCATCTTGATGTCTGTATGCAAACTCCAGGGCGAGCTGAGTTTTCCCAACACCGCCCATACTATGAATGGCGCACATTGCTCTTTTCTTGTTTCTCCGTGCGTCATTCATCATACTGTAGAGATAAGACAATTCTTGTTCTCTCCCAGTGAAGAAATTGTTTCGCGGAAAGCCAACATTAAAGATAAAAGATATTGGGACCTTTTTTGCAGTTGGGTCATAGCTCTGGAGGCCTCGGATTCCTTGAACGGTGATCTCGTCGATTTCGACCCTAGCCTCAAGCTCAAACTGTCGTATACTGTCGTCGATTCTGCTTTTAGATTCACAAAACCGCTCATTGACGGGCTGCCACACCATTTTAATGATAGTATCTGCTAATATCAGACCCCGGTGAAGTGGTAGTTTTGAATGAGATCTTGGGTACAAAGACTTACACCACCGAATCTGCTTGTAGAATACAATAGACGAGATACAGAACTCGATGTATTCGTCACAAACAGAATCCAAACATTTCCCTAACACTGCTCGATTCGGTAGCAAGGTGATGTAGCGATTAAGCCGTGTCATGCAAGTTGTAAGCTGCTCTAGCATGTCCGTAATCGTCTCAATGACACTCAGGTAGTGCATAGCAGTCTACGACGCCATTAGCACATACGTTTGACGTTATGTGGAGGAGGGATTGTACCTTAAGAAGGACTTCGATGCCTCCCCATATCAGGCAGATCGGGGTCGCTTGAGTCTGAGCCATCGTGATCACCGCGGAGGAGAAAGAACCTAGGTGATCAAGAGCGGGCTTCAGCTTGAAAAGACAGCGAGAGACCTTCTTATTGCGTGCTCTATTGGCGACATCGTCAACAGTCTGCATGACGCGCGAGTAGCTCAGCTTGTAATTGGGATCGAGCACATAGCTTTTGTGCGCTTCGCTGAGCCGTTTGGTGTGTAGATGAAGTCTTTCGTCCCAATATCCGGGGACGGGCTGCATGCTGACCCTGGCAGCGTACGTGACAGCCAATCTGGCATCACCAACAACAAATGAGTTGTGAAAGCTGATTGACACTCTCAAGGATAGACCATGGTCGCAGGATCGTTGTGAGAATATAAACTCCTTGTGCGATGACTGCGCAGCCTCATGTTCTAGCCAGCAAGGGCAATGCATGAGCCTTTGCCCGGTGGCTCGCCACATCCTGAAAGACTGAGGTGTCCAGTGGTGGTTGACTAGATGTGATCCTTGGTGTGTCAGATTCGCTGCGGGGAGACCTAATGAGCATCATTTTCTGGAGGGCTTGCCAGAGTGCACTGCCCAGTCAGTGTAACAGTTCTCCGGTTGGCTTTTGGTGTTGGTGTAGCAAACTTCGTGTCAGGCCCATCAAAGGTCGAGGCGACTAATCCCTGAACCCAGAAGGTCTGCTGAAGAGATTTAATGGCGGAGAGCTAGCCTCATCCAGCTTCTTCTGCCCCGCCATCGTTTGATCAGTAAGAGCGACGAAAGGGCAATGAGGCTGAGGAAGTTGGTGATTGGGAAGGAATGAGGCAGAAGAGGGTGGGATTGGGTCATCGGACCTTTTGGCAAGCTAGGGAGGGGGTCAGGTGATTTCTGTGCGACAGCCTTGTTGCCATTCGGTCGCCGAGCTCCAGGGCTGCTTTACATTTTCCCCTTCAGAGACCTTACAAGGCTTCGCGCTGATTTCGAGCCTACTCCGTTATTGCCGCTAGCTGAGATAATTGCGTGAGTTAGGCAATTAAAGCATTCTATCAATAACTTCTACCGTCGGGCCGCCATAAACACCCACCAACAAAAGAAGTTAATACAGAATGTAGGGATCACAAGACACCCGTCCTGTTTTATGCTGATAATCGGGTAACACTAATAGGACTTCCAACTCGTTACAAGACGCTATCGGCCGCGTCGACGAGATAATCTCCATTGCTGGAGCCCCTGGCGTTTCGTTCGCCATCATCAAAAATGGCCACACCGCAGGAACATACCACAAGGGATTTCGTGATGTGAAAGAGGGACTCCAACCAGATGACGAGACGAGATACAACATAAACTCCCTCACCAAAAGTTTTGTGTCCTCCCTGGTTGGCATTGAAGTCTACAATCATCTTGAAGGTCTCGATTGGTCAACGCCGATCAAGACCTTAATCCCGTCTTTCGTCGCTGTAACCTCGGAGATTGAGTCAAAATGCACCATTGTTGACCTCTTGTCCCATAGATGGGGCGCTTCCGGCTTTGACGAGTTTTGGTTTGGTTGTGATAATACCATCTTCTTACCACGGTCAGAAACCTTGACCACCGCAGGCACCTTGAAGCCTGCACAGCCGTTTCGGACGTCCTTTGAGTACAACAACTGGGGATACGAAATCGTAGCTCAGTTAATTGAGAAGCTTACCGGCCAAAACCTCTCCAGTCTCCTGGAAGAAAACCTCTTCATACCGCTCGACATGCAGCGGACTTCCTTGATCTATAACGCTTCCGACCGAAATGAGGCGAAGGCGTACGGCGTCCTGCACGACAATTCTCCCGTCGAGATTGTGCCGCCTTTTATCGGAGATTCGCTGATGATGAAGGCAGCAGGAGGTATCAAGGCTTCAATTATTGACCTACTGATATATTACAAAGCCTTCATGAAAGCCGTTGTGGCTCAATATAACAATTCGGCTGATTCGACCGTCAACTCTCCTTTCAAGCACTGCCGAACGACAACCTCGCATCACGCACAGTTCATCGGGTCTTCTCCGCGCGAGCAAGGCTACGGCCTTGGCTGGGCCCGGGCAGAACTTCCAGGACAGCTTGGTCGTATATCAGGCAACGCCGGCCTGATTGACCAGCCCGTGGCTGGCAAGGGCGGACCGTCTCGCCTGGTACTTTATCACCATGGCCTCATGCCCGGTTCCACATCTGCAGTGCTACTTGTTCCCGAGCTGCAGTCCGGAATCATAGTTCTCCAAAATTCTCTGCCTGCGATAGATACAGCGGACTTTATAGCGCAAATGCTCCTAGAAGCTCTTCTAGTGGTCCCAGAACCCAACGACTATGTGGGCCTTACACGCATCACTCACGAAAAATCCGTAAGCCATGTTGATGCTGTTCACAAGGACTTGAATGCTTCAAGAATCTTGGGCACGCGCCCTAAACCGCTAGGCAAGTACGAAGGCCGCTACTGGAACACTGTCGGCACGTTCTTCATTGACGTGGTTCAATATGCAAATGTCGATAACCAGCCTCGCCTGAAGATGGCCATGAACGGTCTCCCTGCACAGGCGTATGGCCTCGAGCACTACCACTTTGATACATTCTCCTGGATAATGTCATACGACGAGATGGTGAGCCGGGGGAGGACTACCTTCTACCCAGCAGAATACTACCTCATCGAGTTTCAAGCTAGCAGCACTGATATTGATCAACTTCTATGGGTGGCAGACGGCAACTTTCCAGGGACGCCCGTAATATTGTCGAAAGAAGGGACTCGGCCAGTTCTCAACACTCCCGGCGGATGGTGTCCAGATTTATTCTACGTGCAATGGGGATTTGCGGCCATTGCGCTTGGCCTTTTGCTTTTCGTGCGTAAGGTTATTTATCCGCGGACATTGAAGCATCGTATGAGGATACCTAAGGGTTGAGAGATGGTACGTGATGGAAAGAATGGTAGTAGCTGACGCTGAGATGTAGTGATCTTTCCTGACCATTGGATATGTAATCCTTTTGGATCCGGTTGCGGGATATACTCATACTTTACGTGGCCGCGTCTATGCTTACGGTGTAGATGGACCTGAAGATGCCAATCCTCTCGTAGCAATGCATAAAAAGCTGGGATAAGCGGCACAAATTTTCCCCTCGGACAGCGCAAAGCAAGTACATCATTCGAGAAAGGAATTTGGTCGTCTTTTCCCAGAGAAGGAAATTTCGTTCCATGAGCTTGTGTTCCTGTGGTTATGCCCTACCGGGCACCGTACTCGAAAATGCCCTCCAGTCGCTCACTCACTTTCCCTTTTCATCCTTCGACTCTTCCCTCGCCATAAACTCCTCATACTCCTCAATATTTCCCACCCCCTTTGGCATCCCATTAGGCATGAGCCCCTGCTCATCCATCAACTCCTCCCTCGTCTGTATAGCCCTCCGCCACGACTCCCTCGCCTCAAGACGCCCGTGCCAGTCGCGACATTCGGATACGGCGCCAGCGGGTCTTCGCCTTCAGGCGTCAAGAGCAGCATATTTAGCCTAGAATTCCAGGGCAGAAAAGCCAGGTCTGCGATTGTGCATTTGTCGCCGATGAGCCAGGGGCGGTTCTCTAGGGCTGTGTTGAGCACGCCGAGGATGCGGTGGACTTCGGCTGTGTAGCGCTCAGTGGCGGAGAGCTTTTCGGGACGGAGGACATTGAACCTGGAGTCGATGTTATAGGTAGTTCTTTCATTTTATGGTATGTGGCGGGCTTACCATCCACACTACCGATTTCGAGCTCGTTCAGTGCGGTGGCTACCTAAATGAGTAGGTCAGTTCTGACCCCGGCCCATAGGCATCTATTGAAAATAGAATAGAGATCGCCTTCCAGGAGTTCGGACCGGAAGCTGTAATGTTTGACCAGTTAGCCTGGTCGCTGATTCTGATTCTCTATTCTTAGCCAAACTGGTTGGCCTGCGTGTCAACCACACGATAATTGGAGTCGTCGTGTTTTTCATTGCTACTCGAATATTGGATGCACGAGATGTGGTGAGAGTCAGGGAAAGCAAAAGCGAGAGAGGGAAGATAATTATGAGATCGGAGGAGTAGATACTGGCGCAGCGCGTCCATTACATAGAGGGGAGTTGTCATTGAACCAAGGAGGGCGATCACTAACATATCTCGATATAACTACTACAACTCCTCTTGTTTGACCAATGATAGCCCAATTCAGAAAGAGGTGTGTCTACCCCTCGGGCCTCAGCTGCAACTAACAGACTTTTTCTTTGTTACCCTGATGCAGATCCCGACAAGTGCTTACTCTGCTGGTGCTTGACTACCTACGGAGTACTCGACCTCTCAATCTCGGTTACAACTCACACAATTGCTTCCCAAACCTTCTCGATTCTACCTACTACTCCTCAACATCAACACTATTGGTCACAGTCCCAAACACCTCCAACGCATGACCAAGGTAGTTCTGAGCCGCTTAAGCCTCGGAGTCATATCACTCCCTAGAGGAAGAAGCTTCTCCATCTGACGTCCTTCACCGACTCCCTCCCCGGCAACAACCTGATACACAGCCTGCATCGCCTTGTCCTTCTCGCCATTAGGCTTGATCTTCCACTAACCAGCAGCTCCTGGACTTGCTCGGTGAAGGTTCCTTGATAGTCTTCCGGCAAGGGCGTCTTGCCGCGCACCACCGAGTTGGGCATATTGGTGTCAAACGTCCCAAGAATAACATTTAAGGTGCGGATGTTGAACGGCGCAACCTCTTTCGCAAGAATCCTAGTCAGAGCTAACAACCCAGTCAGCTACCTAGGTAGTTCTGTCACGCAGAAGCTCGCTCATGATACATACCATCCAAACCAGCTCTCGCACCCGCGTACACCCCCATAGTCGCAATCCCATCCAGCGACGCACCGCTACTCATATTCACAATGACCCCTGATCTCCGCCGCCGCATATACGGCAGCACGGCGCGGATAAGACGCAGCGGACCGAAATACATCGTCTCCATCTGGACTCTCACCTCCTCCTCCTCTTGCACAGTCTCAATCGGGGCGTAAATGCAATACCCGGCGTTATTGACGAGGCCATCGATTTGCTCGCCGCCTCGTTCAAGCTACGTGATGACACCGCCGCTATCTCGGCTGTCCACGTCAAGCTCGATTTATTTGCCGCCTCTGGACTCGATCTCGGCGACGAGCTCGGGGGGTTTCGAGGAATTGCGCGAGGTCGCGATGACTTTGTGCCCGCCGGCCTGCGTAATCCGGGTTAGGGAGAGGCCGAAGCCTGAGGAGCAGCCGGTTATAAGCCAGGTGAGTTTGGAGGTAGCCATTGGGTGATGATGATGAACGGAAAGAGTGCCAAATGGTCTGCTTTATACATCTCGTCTCGGACTCAGCGTTCTACTAAGTCCGCAGGCCTACGCTGCACTAGGTAACGCCGCGGAGATTGCGCTAACCCGGATGACGTTTTTTCAATTTATTGGAAGTTCGGCGCACCAGCTCGAGTCTGATATCGGCTGATAGGGGGAAAGCCTAGTTGACATATGCTGGAAGGCTTTGATGTGGCATCAATGTGCAGCGCCATTACTCCCTGCACCACACCTCCCCACTTCCACCCCGTACACTTCGGGCCGCAACTAACTATGGTAACCCAATCGCAATAATCTGGGCTTATCATAGATCAAAAAGATGCAACTATCATTTCCGTGGGCTATCAGTCTCACTTGGACATGATCATCTTCGACAACACCAGACCGGCTCTGGCCGACTCGCAAAGTCCCGCACGTGCAGCGCTAAGGACAGCCATCGGCTACCTATCTCACCAAGCATATAACCTCCCTCAAAGACAACAAACCATACCTTGAGATCAAACCCGCAACAAAAGAGGCGGAATGCAACGCCGTGGCGCGGTTTTAACTTGAAAGGTTGATTGATCACTCAGGGACTGAACACTGCTCAGACCCCCGATAAGGCTGGCCAGTCGGTCCGTGAAGCAAACAACATAACAAGCTCGAGAAAGCAACACTTGTCTGGGAAAAGAGCTTTACTGCCCTGGTCTTTGTCTATAGTGGTTTAGTCAATAGTCAATATAGGACGGTAAATGGATATATCTTCACATTGCTCTGGGCTAAGCATTTGTTCTTGGAGTTAGGGCTAGGTCTTGCCGTAGGACCCACATGATGCATGGTTCTAGGAGTCCAGACATTGAAGCACGTCCTCGATAATAAAGCAAGATAGCATGTGTACCAATTTTGTATCCTAGTTACTCATCTAGGCTTAGATATGCTACTCTCAAACCAATCTCAATACCAAGAACGCCAATAATCCGGGAGCTGCCTCCAGACGCCTTTCCATCCTAGCGCCTTTTCAAATCCCAATCCAAGAGCCATAGTACATAACATATAGCGAGCTACATGCTTAGAAGCCGCGGTGGCGGTACTCGTCGCTGCTGACATCGCTTCCAACCTCTGACCAACTCGCAGGAGTGAGCACTCTGCCTATTGAGCCCTCGAATTCGCTTAGTATCCCGTCATCTGACGAAGCGTCCACGGCAATATGACTAAAGTTGTCAGCCGTAGAAGGGGTTGATGGCGTCGCTGGACGGCTCTGGTTGAACCGCAGACCTTCCAAGTCCGAAAACGGAGACCGAGCATCCTCGGCGTGTCCATTGGTGACAGAGTCGGGGTGAGCGTAGATTACTTCGGAGAAGGCGCCCTCTGTGTAGCTAGATGCAGATGACCGTGGTCGCTCATCACGGCTTGATTGCCGGGAAACAGCCGAAGCCATGAATTCAGATACTTTTGAAACAGGAGTGAAGTCAGCGCCGGCCACGGACGAGGCACGGCTTCGCGGGGCCGGGATAGATAGTCGCAGCTTCTCTTGCTCAGGTGCCGACACGGCTTCGAAAAGTACTGTAGATTCCGCGACCGGGGTGTCTGGTTGCTGTCCTCGATGAGTGGGCTGCGAAACGCCAAGATCCACGCCCGTTGACTTCGCCACCGGGTTACCTTGCTCCTGGAGGTCCAAAAGGTGGCCATTTTCATCTACAAGTGTATCAAAAGTCCCGAGCGATTCGTTCGACTTCTTCCTCCGGCGCTCTTCCAGTACGCTTCGTCGTCGCTGGATCTCTTCCCGGGCTATCCGCCGGCGCTCGTCGGCGGCCGGACCTATCTCTTCCATCATGGATATGTCATGGCGAAGTTGCGAGTCACCATCTCCAGGATGAATGTCATCGCCCAGATTGTGTAGTGTCATCGCCAGCTTTCTTCGGGAATTATTCATCCATCGTCGGAACTGGGGCGACTCATAGACCGCGATGCCGGCGGCAACGAGGGCCGCGACGCCGATGATGATTCCTAGAGCTGTCAGTACACCAAGACATGGCTGGATTCGAAACACAAATCAGGACATGGTCCGCGGAGTCAGAGAAATAATCCATTTGTATAGAAAAGCAGTTTTGCTGGCGGGATCTCCATTCGAAGACCCTCGAGCTCATACATCATGCCGATAAGCACACCGCCCCCGTGGAGGCAAGTATAGAGCTCGGAGTAACTCGGATGGAGAGGATAGAAGGCATCAAATGAAATAAGCAGCATACCCTTTGCAACTGGAGTCGGCATCCCGGCTGTCACTGCGTCCCTGAATCCTTTGATGCGAATCTGAGATGGTCCGTGGCGAAGGCAACAGTGGGAGTCAGCTCGAAGCGCCGGCGCCTTTCCCCGCTGCGCCTCCACGTGATTCTATCGGGCCCTTATCTTCTGCCCTACTTTACGTCTCTTTTCGGCATCCCGCGTTTCCCCTCATAACAGCCTCATCACCGCTGCAACGCAACCCGACAGACCACGGTCACATCCCCGCCATCATTCAACTCACGACTACCGGTTTTTTGCTCTTTCTTCTGAATCTATCGCGATGTCACGCCCCTCGTCCATCGCCCAGCGCCCCTTGACGCTCACCGAGGAATTGGAAAAGCTCGAGCAGTCCATCACCCTGACTCTGCAAGGTAAACAAAACATACAAGCCGCGGACATTTCTCTTCCAGGTTACTGACGACGATTGTCTCCAGAAATCGACCACAATTTTAGCCATGCCCACCGCATCATTACAACGAGTATCCTACCTGTCGTAAACGAATATAAAGAAGCGTCCCGAGACGTCTGGGAGGGCGCAAAGGTCCGTACTGATCCCTTCAGTCCTCGGAATCATGCTCATCTCGTCCCCCCTCCAGTTCTGGAAAAAGTTCTTCGAGGCGAGCGCCAATGTCCACCTCAACGCAAACGGCGAACAGCCCAACCAAGATGAAACAACCGTCGACGAGACCCTCCCCGAAGACGAGTCGGCCAGCATCTCGCACAGCCATCTGACCGAATCCGAATCCTACCAAACCCCGTCCTCCGAACGCATAGACCACGACCAAAAACCGGACGATCTCGAACTTACTGGTCTAAGCATCTCATCCCACAGCACACCACGCGCCGCGATGCACGGAAACCCACACAACGACACAACCGTGACCTCCTCCATCGCCCACCCCTCCTCCTACGAGCACGGTCTCGTCGAAGAAGACGACGACGACCACTACCAAGAAGACTCGTACCTCCCAACAACACCGGGCAAGCAAACCTCCCGCAGCACCTACAACAACTCCTACGCCGACGACATCCTCTCCTCATCGCCCTTCGTCCCCCCCGTCTCGCACGAAAAGTTCACAAGCGGCAGCCACAAGGGCCCGGTAATGCACCACTTCGCCGACAAAACATACCGCGTGCAAGCAACCCCCCTATCAAAAGGCTACGACCCCTCCCGCTCCCGCTTCACCGCAACTCCAAACGCCGCCTTATCCTCAAGAAATTACGCCTACGAGGACTCGCCCATGTCCAGTCCCGAGCCCGAAGCACCCCAACTCAACTCGGAGCTCTTCTCCTCCCCACTTAAACTCCAGACGCCGGGGACAGGGCGCCGCGGGCGCCCCAGCGCCAGCCGCTCCCGCGCGCCACCCAAGCCCGGGACTAGCGTGCTTACGCCGGCGAAGGGCGGCTTCGGGAAGCGCAGCGAGTGGGACAGCGACGATGACGAGCAGTTTACATACGATGATGACGACGACGAGCTGGGTCCCAGTCCGCCCAAGACAATGCAGTTCCATATTCCGCAGAGCCGGCTTATGAAGACGCCTGGTGAGTTGGCGGCCTATTCTTTTACTCTGTTACTCCGTACTTTCTCTTTGTCATTGTCTTGAGGTGGCGATGCTAACGTGCAGATGAAACAGCCAAGGAAGCATCGCAGCGAATCGTGGAGCAGCTGCTGTACACAGCCGGCATCAATGATACCACGGAGGATTTGCAGGAGGATCAGAGTCCGAGCGTTATTCGGAGGATGGAGAGGTTGGAGGATGATACATTTTAGACTGCTACATACTTTCTATACTGAATGGCACTGTTTGTCCTACCTTCATACACGATTACATTCCACGATGACTCGGCGTAAATCGACTTGATGTCTTAAATGGGTTTATTGTTTCTACGTCTATCCGTTTATCGACCTAGGACTAAGGAAAGCAAAGCACGTTAAAGGATACCGCTAAACAACGTATCAATGAAATTCAATGCATGCTCTAACGCCATGCAACGCCACACCACAAGCACGGAAGCCTTTCCGTATAGCCGCCTAGTACTCAAACAACTACCTAGCGCTACCTAGCTACCTAGCATGCAGACCAAAAAGAGAAGAAAAGAAACGGAAAACGCGCGAAGACACGCGGGAAACAGGGAACCAACCGCAATGGGCTAATAAGGTGATCAGACATCCGCATTGACCAAGAACAGGAGTGAGTAGGAGAATATACTCTTAGAGTACGAGTCAGAGTAAACCATTCACGTTAACGTAACAGGAAATCTTCTAAGCGTAAATAAAAGGTTGGAAGTTTTGACAACACACATACAACACTGCACCACTGATAGGTAGGAGGAACTAGCTTCGGACCTGCGGGATAAGAGAGGGGAATTGAAATAGCACGCAAGCATGGAAAAGATACATGAAGGGTATCGAGAGAGGCGCTGATCATCAGAAGTTCGAGGGTGTTCAGGGAGGGGTTAGTGGAAGACATTGTAGTGTAGAATAGAAAGAAAATAAAACGAAACAGAGGCAGATGGCCGCCCCGGATATATACAGGCTCTCGGTTGATGGAGTTGGGGTGTTTGTGTTGGCCAATTGGGCTGGAATAAAACGTAAAAATAATGGTAAACAGTATGACGCTGAATCGGTTTAGCTGGAATGGCCGATATGGCCGATGATTAGTTGTTATTTTGCATGCCCATAAACACTTCCTGGCAGTGGTCTACCAGGAATTTAACCACCTCGTTCTTCTTTTGGACGTCCGTCATCTCTCGCGCCAGACTTTGAGGTCTCATGATGGTCGGCGCGAAGACAACAGCAATGTTCTGGCTCGTCATCAGATTCTCCTTCTCCCGTTCCACGACACGCTTCAAGTGAAACACGAGGAACTCGAGTACATCCTGATGCACTCGCGGTAGCTCGCCAAGGCTCTTCTGCAGGGCCTCAACGCGGCCAGAATGCGAAGTGATCTCCCCTGTTTCAATGATCTTCTCATAAACGTCGTACGTGATGAGTGGCATGGGTAGCTTGCGGAAGTATTGCTTGAGCGCCGAGGTCACAGCGTGGATATCCAGATCTGGATCTGAGATGTCATAATCCTGCGGAGACCGCTCAAAGCCTTCTCGAATGGTCTGGATAGCTGAGCTAGCACCAGATTTGCGGTAAATTCCTTCCATGTCCATGCCTAAAGCGGCAAGGTTAGCCGACGTGCTCGGCGATTTTCGACCGGAGAACATACCTCGTAACTCAACCTCTTGTATACAACGGGTGATGATACCCGGAATAATACTCTTCTCATGTTCCATGCGCTGCTCCAAATCGGTTCCAAACAGTCCTAAGTAGAATAAGTATTCGACATCTGCCGACGAATTGAACGGGAACTTACCTGTTGGAGAGGCTTCGGCCAGAGCTGGAACACTATCAGTCTGCGGCATTCGAGTGCCCGTTTGCTTGCTGCGCTGGTTCCCGAAAAAGCCAAAGCCCTGGCGACTAGGGTCTTGAGTTTGGGAGCGTGGTAGGCCGGGTGCGCCATCCGTGGTGCTAGCGCTTTCGCTTGACATGAATGCTCCCTTAAGACCTTTCGTAACTCCCTTCGCGACATTTTGGCCTCCCTTCTTCCAGTTGAACTTGCGAGGCTGGCCTTTGCGGATACTGACGACCTGAGGACCAGGAACAACGGTGGCCGGTTCAGCCTCTTCGGACATGTTAGGAGTCGAGACCGATGGCGGCAGTTCACCTGCAGCCTTAAGTGCATCAATTGAGGATAACGACTTTTCTTTCCCATGCGAGTAAATTCCAAGACCATTGGCACCGCGACCGTCGGAGTTGTTCGCTTTGTATAGCTCTTGGATTTGGTGAACGAGTTGGTTGTTCAGTTCGGCCAGCTGGGCGTTCTTTGAGGAAAGTTGCTCGAATTCCTGAAAGCTCTTATCCTTCATGCTGTTGATCTTTGCGAGCTCCTCAGCGGCCTCATTGCGATTTTGCACCAATTCTTCAATCTGGGGTGTGAAAGAATCTTTCAGGTTCTGGATAGATTCAACAAAGTCCCGCAAAACCTTATTGGTAAGTTTACTGAGGTCCAAAGGACCGCTACTACCACCGCGTTTTTCAGACTCTAGATGTTCAGTCAGAACAGTGAGCTCCCGCATCACAATCTCTTTTTGAGCATCCAACACCACCATGGTCGACCGTTTCTCATTAAGCTCGGTGTTGACCTGCTTCACATCAGCAGTCGCCTTGAGGAGAGACTCCATTTCGACGATCTTCTGGTCCCGCTGAATTACCCGCTGGCGCTCCTTGCGCAGCTCACTCCGAAGCCATGTCAGTTCGTCGGTTCCTCCTCGCTCCGGGGAGCTGGTTGCGGGATTAGCAGACCCATTGACAGGCGATTTGGGCCACTTGGCGTCCTTTGATAATCGTGAGCCATTATCGCTATAACTGCGGCCATGACGTACAGAATTAGACATCCTGCGAAGGAAAGATTCGCTGGATTGTGAGAGCTGCTCGTCCGAGCCCATGATTCGCGCCATATCCTCGTCCAGGGAAAGATCACCCGTGCCACTGTAACGTAGAGGGGAAGGAGATGCGCCATAGTCCCCAGGGCGGAATGCGTCTGCTTGTTGCGGGGTGCTCACTGAGTTTGGACGGACGCGAGACTTTGGCGGATCGAATGAGTCGCTACGCGGAAGCCGCGGGGACTCTACACTATGGGCGTTCTTCTTGTTCAAAGTGTCCACAGACCGTTCACTCCACTGATCACTTTGACTAATTGAATTAGCTCCAGGAGACTGCACAGCCTCTTTTCGGGGAAGTTTATGGTGCCTGCTTTCCAGCGAGTCTCCCCGCTTGGGATGGGCAACTGATGTTGCCGAGTCCAAGGACCCTCCTCCATTCTCGTGAAGGCGACGAAGCTCGTAAGAGGGACGGGTAGGCAATGTAGTTGCACTCTCCCCAGCGGTAGATCTCGAGTCAAGGGTCGAACCATCTCTTCCAATGGTTGTCGAAGACCTGACGCTATCATAGATGGAATAGGAGCCGCTCCCTTTGTGGCCCACAGGTATATCCGACCTAGAACTTCGGGCGGAGTTGGACCTTGCCGCTTTGGTCAAAGAATCATCTGGACGCCAGCGATGAGACTCGGGTTCAGGACGGTCACGACCTTTCTCCTGATAAGCAATATGTGGAGAAGAATCCTCCATAGGAACGCGCTCTGGAGACCTTGCGGAGTGATCGCGAGGGGAGCGTTGTTCCTCTGAAGGGTCGAATGCGAGAGGAATCAGGAATTCTCCACCATCTACATCGGATTCGGTAGGTACGACCGAAGGTACGACAGAATGCCGGTTGCTGCGATACGTGCTCGAAGGTAGGATCAAATTATCTGTCACGTCCAGGACATATTAGTTCGTCATTCTACCTTCATCCGCCACATAACACCATTATACTTACCTTGATTATTGATAGACGATCTTCCCGCGTCCAGCGCAGGCACTGTCGTTCGAGGATTTACCTCGGCCGAATCAACAAACCCGTCCACAGATAGATCATCTGCGGCTTGCATCATTTGTTCGGCCTCCTCAGGGGGTAGCGAAGGGAGCGACTTGTCGAGTTTTATGCCAGGACTTGCATGTTTCTTGGACGCCCCAACCCCGCGGTTTTTCTTTCTCCGCCGTTGCATCAAAGACTCGTGACAATCCATGCAAAAGATTCCCTGCGACGTCCGGGCATAGCGCAAATTCTCGATCTTCCTTTTGCAATTCCGGCATCGAAAACATTGGGCGCAGAAAGCTTGTTCGCCGGTCAAGATGGCCAAATCCTCGATCTTATTCCCGCAGGAGCTGCAGCTGTAGGTACAGTTACTGCAAATCAACGACCCGTCTCCGAGAAGTAAAAGGTGCGCGTCCGAATCCAGTAGCGTGCTGCACGAGCTGCAGCGAAAGCAGTCTATGTGCCATCGGTTGCCGGCTAGGAGCAAGCGCGGTCAGTAAGTTGGACGGGTAAAGCAAAGTAAAAGTAATGCCTACCAAGTTCGAAAGCTTTGCCTTCTTCCAAGATCTAAGTAGGTCAGCCTCTGCGTTCCCGCCCCTTGACATTGTATCGGACACTTCATGCATACCTCTCCACAGCCCTTGCAAGGGAACGGGATATCCTCCTGCTCCATAGGAGACTCCGGAGGGTACGATGTGGGGGACTCCATGAAGTGTTCCACCTCCAACAGCGCTCAGCGATTATATAAAGACAGCGAGTATATCACCCCGTATAGCCGGATGAATCGGTGGGCACGAATTCAAGCGCAAAGTGATCGGTCAAGCCAAGGCTATTATTCATCGATTTTGAAGCGAGGGGTTCGGGGTCCAGCCACACATCCGACAAAAGACAGTGAGTTTGCGATTGGAGCACAAAAGGCGAGCCCCTGAAATGACGATTATCGAACGAGGGCGTAGGACAGGCGTCCGGGAGGGGGAGGCTATGCGAGGTAAAAAAGGACACGGGGCCCGCGCTTGAAAGGGACGCAATTCGCACGGGAACAGAGGAAAGGCGTTTTTGGGGGCCGCGAAACTAAAGAGAGACTAAGATTAGTGGTAGTCGATCGAATATCGGCATGATGAGGAGGGGAATGGCGGGATGAAGACAAGGAGAAAGAAAGAGGAAGGTATGGGGGGACCCGAGAACAATTGGAAGAACAGGGGGGCCGAACGCTTGGGCTGGAACCATACCGTTAAACAGCTGTCGATCGGAACAGGGGTGGTGTCACGGATGGAGAATTGGGAACGATCTCAAGACGACCCCGGCAAGAAAGAGAGCGCGAGGATTGGAGGGAGAGCCGAAGATTAATCTGATTCAAGAAGATGAAGCGCGAGAGTCGGCGAGGATTGAAACAGAGAATTGTTTCAGATAAAGTCGGCGGACGGGATCAAGCCCCTCGCCAACTGGCCCGCATAGATACCTTTAACCGTCGCTACAAAGAGATGCCTTAGTGCATTTTTGCTTATTATGTAGGACGGAGAATATATTAGGGATGGCCAACAGGCGGTTCTTGAAACTACTGTATACAAGAAGATGCGGTGTTACGCACGCCACAATCTGTGTATACCCACTGGCAGCCTCAGGCACCAATATGGCTTCTATGGCGATGGCTTCAACATCCACCTTCCAAACTTTGCTGTCTCACTCTCCTGTCTTCGGTGTGTCGAGTCCACAGCCCACTCTGCGCGTGGTTTATAAGCTCTTATGCTTTTATGCGAGGCAAAGCCGTATTTGGTTGCTGTCCGGGCTCTGCACGTCTCAGGAGCATCTGCGGTCATCAACGAAATTAGATTCGCTGATTGATATTGCGGCTCGCCTCTCATAAATAAACGGATGACCCTTTAGCATCCGGGTCGATGGACTTTATAGCTTCATGGATACGTCCTATTATGCTCATTTCCTTGACGCGGCACTCGGTGTCTTATTGGAGCTGGATATTATAGCCATGGGTCCTCTATATATACTTCGATGATTCGCAATCCTGGCTTATAGAATCTGGAACTAAACTCTCTCTGCGGCGTCTACTTCTCGCAGTAACATTCATTCCTAGACGAAAATGCGTTAGACAAGGTCTGTAAGATATATATCCTGCGTGTATTCGAAATCAGGTTAACGGAAGGCCTAGACTTTTGCCATGTCAAGGGTCTAGAATTCCCTTACAGCTTGCATATTTTTGGCTTACTTTACTGGCTTGACGCGGTCACAGATCTGAGAATCTGTACACAGTTCTAGCAAGCCTAGCAATGACAGCTCGCTACTGACTTTTGATATATTACGCTGCGCCTCCCAAAGTTCAACAAAATGCGCTTGGTATCTGGACACTGCTGCACAGGAACATTAACTGACAAATGAGAGAACATATATTTGCTAGCCCACAAGAGGATTGGACGGCTGGAAAGCCCAACAAACGCCAACCAGTTATTTAGTTCTAATGTTATGTTCCAGTGAGAACGTGCTATATCAACTTGATTATCACTCTCCAATTCGTCTGGTCGAGTTGCTATAGTATCCTCTCCCTGCTGATTTATTCCACCTGAACACGAAACGATCATAGATGGTCAATCAAGAAATGATGGGGTTGACCATGGATGAAGAGAATGCGAACTGGCGAAATCAGGAAATGAGGCAAGTGCAGCTCGTCTGGAGAACTCTCTGCCTCCACTACGACAACAACTCTTCTTCAACACCAACACAACTTGCCGACAAGTTTAGTGGATTGCTTTAATTATTATTTTGGTTTGCTGATTTTCCGCGACGATGTTACACTACTTACCGCTGGAGATTTTACACATGACTATACGCGAGGTTAGTGCCTGCCCATCCCTCCGACTTTTGATTTTTCTCATTCATATCAGGTTTGCGCCGCGGATCTGTCCCATGTTTGCTGTGCCAGCAAATACCTATATCAAGCCTTGTTACCGTTGCTTTATGAGACGCTTATCATCAAGATGGACGAGTTATGTGCAGGTCAATTGACAGTACGCTCAATAGCAACATGCTTCAACAACGACGGATCGAGGTCCATCACCGATTGCCTGAGGTTCGCGAAGCATCTAGAACTTGTGGCCCCGATCGATGCCAGACTGGGGAAAAGGTGCTATTCCGGGTCCTACATTGCGCATCCGCGCACCCGCAGGCATTGGTTCAACAACTCAAAGCTTCATTATAACCTGATGGAGGAGTTGACCCACAATTTTGAGACTATACTGTTCCACCTTCCTGGTCACTCGCTGAAAAGCTTCTCGTAAGTGGCCTCCCTCTTCTTCAATTCGGAAACTGACAATCCCAGCTGGCACTTAGACCTCTGTATTCCGAATCCGATCATCAAAACCGACGGATGGCTCGCGTCAAAGCACAGCGGTATCGAAAAGCTCTCAATAATAACCGACGGCACGTGCTATGACTTAGATACTGATCTCAGCGGGCTTCTCCAGCTCAGGAAACTTCGTTCAATATCCTGGAAAGGTTATCTAACGGAATGCACGATATTCGCACTATTCTTCGGAAAATGCTGGCAACAAACTGTGCACATCTGGAACGTTTTGAGCTGGAAGGGATCGGATGATATGACCCGATTAATGCTTGCAAACTCTATAGCCTTGAGTCAGGCATATTTAAGGAGAATAGACAAAAAAAGGGCGCCGGTCAGGTATTAGGAAGAACATCTGCCATGAAGTGTTTTGCCTTGACTGGAATGCCCCTGTCGAAATTTGGCGCACTTCGGCATTTGTCGTTGTCTGAGGTATCTCTTAAGCCCTGCGAGAAGATGATGTCCGCTGTTGCAATAGAGCAACTACAATCACTGAGATTGATACGTTGTAAATATTCCCTGGAGTTCCTTTCGAGCTTGTCAGAGTTGCAGCTGGGGCTGGAGCTGCGACCATTTGAGTTAACATTATGTTCCGACGCTATATATGACTCACTCGAGCCAATTGCCGTGTTCCTGAATTCTTTCGAGGGTCTCGAGGAGCTTTTCATTATGATAATGGCACCACACACATGGCTTCCAGGCATTCTAGATCGGCATAGAACATCTATGAAACGTTTAGTTTTCCATACAAGAAGAGGAGACAGTGTGGCTTGGCCAGATCGAGACATGCCTGGGCCACCCAGTGAAGTCCTTAGTGATATTTTGTGCCTGGGTTCCCTACAGTGCGTTGGGCTTTTCCAAAGTCCATATCTCCTGGTATGCCCTCGGTCTCTCTTGCTCTCCGCATCTGCTGCTTGATACATTTCTGACAGGGTTCCTCAGAGGCAAATACTAGCATCCAACTCCGCGGGTGAAAGCATTAGAATCATTCACTTTCGGGACACATGTGATAGGTCGGCTGAGAAATGGGTGCCCGAAGAGATTCGAAAGTGGAAGCGTAAAAACGCGCTTACTGATGAAGATAAGCCAGATACGGTCAGTGTCAATAAATCTCGATCTGAGGAGTGCATGCGAGGCACATGTTTATCATGCCTCATAGAGTTCGCAAAGTGGGCGTTTGGGCCCACCGGCCTCCCTAACCTGTTGGTCATTGCGTACGGCAATTTTTCTCACGATGGCCGCTTCGTACAGTCACAGGCCTTACTCTATCGCACACTTAAGCCTTCGACATACCTATATGAGATTCACGGCCCGCAAATGCATGATTATCGATTGGAGCAAATACAAGGTGCACGGCGGATGCTGGATGCTTGTCAAGTTGAATCCAAGATTCAATTCGTGGGCGCATGGGACGCGTCTGATGGAGAAACAGACTGGGATCCGGAAGTTAGATCGGATGACGAAAGTGATGAGAATGATCATTCGCACATCTGAATAGGGGCCATGTCCCGGAAACCTTTGTAGTTGCTGCTCTGCGGCATAATATTTGTATCATTACCATGCAGTTGTTGCTCAGTGTATATGTAGCGATGGCAAACCAAGACCAATCAATGCAAGCAAGACATATTAGATTAGACAAATCTAATATCGTGCTTATTTGTTTCCGATCCATAACCAGGAGTAAGACCTCGATGGGACAATGACGATCTGACATCGAGTCTGGGGTGTTGTAGATGCTGGCTCCTGAGTCGCCGATGCATCTAATCTAAAAGTGGTCCGTGCACCGACGCGAAAATCGCGTCTTGCCCGATCATTCTCTGAATGAAAGGGACATTGACAGCCTTCGACCCTGGCCGCTGTTTGGCATTTCTCTGGACCCTACATTACTATCCGCTTTTGGTTCATTTCTTTATCATACTTAGCTTTAAGCTCCAGCCTACTCCGTATATTCTCCAATTCATACTCCCAGTTTCTTTGTTCCGCGCCCCATCTACATCGGAGTGGCGACACGGGCATTCCGGAGTCATCTTTCCTGCGCATCAGGTGGATATAAAGGAGAACTTTTCATGACGGTTGATTTATAATACTGCGATCTAGCTGTGATCACGAATTTATTTACCTTTCCATCCGTACATCCTCGCCACCCCGACCTTTACGCACGGCGAACTACACAATGCGACAGAACACCACGCAGCCGTCCCCGGCGGATATTGACGAGGACGTGAAGATGGCAACTGAGAATGGAAACGATGCACAGGATGCGTCTGTGGAAAATGAGGAGGATATGGATGTCAAGGCGAAGGCGCTCATGCATCTGCTGAACACGAGTGAGGTTCGTGGTCCTTTGATGCGGACTTCATTTCCGGACCGCGGGTTGCTGATGGCTGTGCTCTATAGGTCTTTGTCGCGATCATGGCCGAGAAGATGAAGAAGCAACAGGAGGAGGCGAGATTGGCAGCGGCCAGGAATCTGGATCAGGAGCAAAAGGAACAACAGGGTGGCGAGGCGGAGGAAACCAAGAAAATAGCTGCGCAACCGACTAAACGAGGGACTCGAGCGAGTGCGCGACAGGCGGCGACTGCAGACGCTGCAGGTGATACCGAGGCAAAAGAAGAACCGGCCAAATCGAAGCGAGGGAGAGGGAGAAAGGCCACACCTGTCAAGGGCAATGCTATATCCAATTACTTCAAGAAGGCGGACGTGAATGTGGACGAAGCCAAGAATACTACCGTCCAGGAAGCACTTGAGCACGCCGCAGATGAATTTGAAGCGAAACCCATTGTTCTTGGTGAGCAGGAGCTTGTTGCCACCCAGCAGCCTGCACCTGTTACCGGGGGTAAGATGAGGAAGTATCAGCTCGAGGGCCTCGAGTGGCTCAAGTCCTTGTGGATGAATGGGTTATGTGGTATCCTAGCGGATGAGATGGGTCTTGGAAAGACCGTGCAGGCGATATCTCTCATTGCCTTCTTCAAGGAGCACAACGTTTCTGGGCCGTTTCTGATTTCGGCCCCTCTGAGCACGGTGAGCAATTGGATAGATGAGTTCGCACGGTGGACCCCTGGTATCAAGACGGTGTTGTATCACGGCTCGAGGGACGAACGTGCGCAGCTCAGGCAGAAGTTCATGAACCTCCGAGACCAGAAGAGCGCCGACTTCCCGGTCATCTGCACGTCGTACGAGATTTGCATGAATGATCGGAAGTTTCTCGCCCAATACCAGTGGCGGTATATCATTGTGGTACGTTTTGGAAAATTCTAATCTCATGCGAGATCCTGGCTTGCTGATAGAATGTCGCACAGGATGAAGGACACCGCTTGAAGAACATGAATTGTCGACTGATCAAGGAACTACTGTCATACAATTCGGCCAATAGGCTGCTCATTACCGGTACCCCATTACAGAACAACATAACCGAGCTATGGTCACTCCTGCACTTCTTACTACCTGAGATCTTCAATGATCTCAACAGTTTCCAGAATTGGTTCGACTTTTCCTCCGTGCTTGACAGCAACGGCCAGACTGATGGGATCGAGCGTCGGAAGCGGAGCCTGGTCTCGACCATGCATTCGATCCTGAAGCCGTTCCTACTGCGGCGTGTCAAGACTGATGTGGAAACAGCTCTCCCGAAGAAGCGAGAGTATATTCTGTACGCGCCACTGACTACCGAACAGAAGGAACTCTACCGAGAGATCCTCAACGGAACAGGCCGTCAGTACCTCGAGGAGAAAGCAACAGAGCGGCTACTGGCGAAGAACGAGACCCTGCGCTCAGGAAGCCTGAAGCGCAGCGCAGGCAGCAGCGTTGCCTCGACGCCGAACAAGAGCCTCCGGTCCAGCCGCGATTCAACCCCTGGAAGTAGGGCTAGCTCTACGCGGAGACGCAGAGCACCACGATCCTACAAGGACATCAGTGACCGCGAGTTCGACTCTAAGCTCCGAAAGCTAGAGCAAGGCCTTGAGGAAGACCTGGACATTGAAGAGAGCATCGATGAGTCCGAGCAAGAAGAGATCGAGCGAGCAAACACCATCAAGCTTGCCAAGCGCGAGATCGCACAAAAGAAGATGCAGAACCCCGTAATGCAAGCCCGGCTTGCCTGCAACTCCCCGCACAACTTCTACTGGCCCTGGGTCGAAGACCCCTCCGCCATCGACGAAACCCTCGTCACAGCCTCCGGCAAAATGCTCCTCCTCGATCGTTTGATACCTTCACTCCTAAAGAAGGGTCATAAAATCCTTATCTTCTCCCAATTCAAGACCCAGCTCGACATCCTGCAAGACTGGGCCACACACCTCCGCTCCTGGAAATGCTGCCGCATCGACGGCGCAATCAGCCAGGCAGACCGCCGCGATCAGATCAAGGCTTTCAACACAGACAAGAACTACAAGGTTTTCCTCCTTAGTACCCGCGCCGGAGGCCAGGGCATCAACCTCGTAGCCGCGGACACAGTCATCCTCTTCGACTCCGACTGGAACCCGCAGCAAGATCTGCAAGCGCAAGACCGCGCGCACCGAATCGGACAGACCCGGCCCGTGATTGTCTACCGTCTCGCAACAAAGGGCACGGTCGAGCAGACGCTCCTTGAGAAAGCCGACTCGAAGCGCCGTCTGGAACGCCTGGTTATCCAGAAGGGCAAGTTCAAGTCCTTGCTTAGCGAGTCGACGGTGTCACGGGATGACGTGAACGAGCTGAGGAGGGCGCTTGGCGAGGACGAGTTCGAGCGGTTTGAGGCGAGCGCGGATCCGACGTCGATTCTGTCGGATGAGGATTTGCGCATCCTCACGGATCGGAGTGAGGAGGCGTATGCTAGGGCTGAGAAGGGCCTTGAGGGTGATGGGAAGGCGTTCAAGGCTGTTGAGACGAAGAGGGATGGGGATGGGCTTATGGCTAAGCTCGAGCGGAAGTGATGCTGTTTATGGAGTATGCGGTGTCTTGAGTACTGAATAGAGCTTAGTTGTCCGTTGTTGCTGGCGTACGGGATGGATTCCACTGGCGTGTTTATGGTTAGGGCAGCGGTGTTTGGGTATATTATACACCAGGAGCTTTGATAAGTAGCGCATGTATTATACTATACACAAAATAGACCGCGAGGTCTAGCAAGTCTAATCCAGAAATCATGAACAAGCAATGCAGGCAGGGAAACAAGATCGATTGAACGCCTGAAACTCCTCGCCAAGTGGCTATACACAGACAGGGCATACAAGATTAGACCGCCGGAGTAAGTACAAGTGAAGATGCAGAAGTGATTATCAGACTATAGAGACGCTCGCTCGTCTTCAATCTCTCTTCGCAAGTCGGCAAGGATAGCCTGTCGCTGGACGAGATGATTTTTCAGCCCTTCGACCTGCTCGCCGACGGTTCGGACATCCTCGCTGAGGCGCTCGACGTCCCCACCGGCCTTGGCCCGCCCTGTGCCCTCGCGCAACTCACGCAGCTCCCGCTCCTTATACTCTAGGAGCTGGAGAGCCTCCTTCTTGGCGAGAACCCAGTTCGGCCGCCCATCGTTCCGGTGCCCACTCCTCCGCCCTTCAGAAGCCTTATTCGCAGACTGCAGCTTGGCGTCTAATTCTGCGAGCTCGCGTCGCAGGCGCACCTTCTCCCATTCCTCGTCCTGGATAGTGTCGCTGAAGTCTGTCCCTTTCGGAGTGTAGGACGTCTTACCAGCGACGCCGAGTCGGCTCAGGTAGGTATCGCCGAACTTGGCCTTGCGCCCTGTCGACGTCTCGGTGTCACCATTGGCACCCCATTTTTGCGCCGGCCGCGCGCTGTCTAGCTGGTAGTCGATCTTGTTGTTCTCGAAGGAGGCGCGGAGCGAAGCGGGGATTGTGCGGGGGATGCGGAAGCCCTCATGGCGGTAGTTGAGGATGTGGAGGAAGGCGAGAGTAGCGTCTTTGTTAATCTCGGGGGACGCGGATGGGTTCACCAGGTTCCAGGCCGAGCGGATGTCGGTGTCTGGTACGTCGAGGGACTCGTAGAGTGGTTCTAATGAGTTGACTGGAAAGCAAATTGCTGGTTAGCGCACACTGGAAGGTCGAGCACAGGAATTGATGAGCGTACAGGCAATTTCACCGCGCTGATTCTTGTTTGCGGAGTATATGTCCTCGTACTTGGCCTTATCGGCCGGGTTCATGTACCAATCGAAACCGTCCTTCAATCCGGGCGTGCTGTCTTCATCCTCGATGCGCTCGAACTGCTCCTGGCCCACACTTAGGGCGCGAGTGGCATGAACGAGGTGTGATTTGGATTCAGGAACGAGCCAATCGGGAAGTGTGTTGGGGACTTGCGGTAATTCCTTGAAGTACTGTCAGTTCCAATGATGGGGGAGACACACGATACGCTTGGCGCACTCGGAGGGAAATGATGACATACCCCATTGACCAGATCGAAAACTAATCGCATAGCAACGCAGAATTCCTCGAAGTCCAACTCTCCGTCACCATCCAGGTCAGCCAGATCCCAGACTTTCTCTAACTGATCATCGCGAAGTCGGCTGTTCCTGAGCACTGAGGCGGCCTGGGAGTTGTTCAGACGGGGCTGGCCGCCGGCCAAGGAGGAGAAAATCTCCCAATATCGCTCAACCTCCCATTGCTCTATCTTTTTAGTCGACATGGTGAAGGGCTTATCAACAACTGTATTCCACAAACAGGTCGGGTTTTGTGGGAGAGGACAGGCAATAGAAGCGGCTGCGGAGATGACCCCCGTGTTGATAGTGAGCTCCTTTAGATTCGGGCATCCCGCACTTCATGTGGCTCCAATGGGGCATTCGGATTAAGAAAGATCCGTCCTTTACTATACCCAGCCAGCACTATTTCATGATCGAAACCATCATATTGAATCTTGTTTCTCTAAGTATCGTCCGGCTATTCTACATTTCTATATCGCAATTGTACACAGAATATCTATACATTATCACAAAGCCGTTCCCGCCGTCCACATTTGGTGGTCGTTATTGTTGTTTCTTTTCCGATGGCTTCGAGCTATCGTTCCGTCGCTGAGTCGGGGCTGGCTGCTTGAGCTGCTCAGACACTTGAGTAATGGCTCGTTCGGCTTCCAACGCAAGCCCGGGTGCATCAAGAATCTTTGCAAGTTTCTTCGCATCCTCCATGCGAAGAAGTATCTTGTCTTCGCTCTTTTCGACGTTTTCCACCATCTCCTCCACTGGGTCTTCGCGGTCTGCCTCTTCTATCGTTCGCGAGACGCGCTTCGCGTACAATGCCGTGAGCCCGGGGTATGAAATAGGTTTTAACAAATCGTTCTCAACAAGGTACTGCAAATGTTTGGACCCGTTCAGAGCTGCCGATGATGAGTATTGGTTTTCTGTCAAAAGAGTGGAGAATGCCAACCTCGCCAATGTGACCAGCCTCTGTACACGAGGTAGAAGAAAGGGATATTAGGGATTCTGCAGGTGTTGGCGATCAGCGATTCAGAGCAAGGGCACAATTGGAATTGCAAACATACATCGGTATCAGTGCCACTGGCGCTGTGAAGGGAGATGCGATCAAGCTCCACCACATCCTCCGTCGATGTAACTCTTGTCGTTCCTTTGAGAGCTTGTGTAGCATGGGGATAAGCTTCTCCTCCTTGATCGCATTGGCGGGGAACAAGACTTCCACTTTCTTCGTCCCATGTGATTCATCAATTCGCTTTTGAAAGGTAAGCGAGGGAATGCTTTTGAGCCCCCATTCTTCGTACGGTATGCGTTGTTGCACTCGATTGCCCCAAGATACCACCCACTTTTTCCAGCCATTATCGACCTCCTCCCATTTCGCCCACGTCTCCGCAGCCTTGTCCGTGACTCGGTCTAGGATCGAGCGCTCCTTCGAAACATCTTTGCGCAAAATTCGGGCATAGATTAGGGCTCGTCGAGTGGAGATTGGGACAACAAACAATCGCATGGCCATAGCGCAATTTCCCAGTCCTGGGTCCCTTGAAGGCGGAATTCGGTGTCGCTGAAACGGGGGCTGGGGGCGACCCAAGAGAGTGTAGCTATTGATGGACGAGGGAGGGTGAGTGATCAAGGCAAGACTCGAACCGTGTCATACCTTTGCCGTGTTCCTGGATCGTGACTGGGTAGAAAGAAGATGATTCTATGATGATTAAATGCTGTAGAGAACGAAGCGAGAGTACGTCATGGAATCCGAGCCACCAGCCACAAGGACAGCCGGAACTGCGGGATAATCTCCGAGGCGAACCAAATCTTGCAAAGACTCGAGTCTTACGATTCCCTTTTCAGGGTCTTCTTCTATTAATATTTACTGACAATCCACTTCGTTCGTTTTGCCTCCGCTCTCGTTTCTACCTATTCTATTCTTCCTCGTTTCCCGCCATCGCTACCCGAACTAGATCGGCGCGAGCGTCGCAGCGAGGTGAGCTCAGCTGCCAGCCACGCCTCCGGACCCCTTAGCCAGGAGGATACGAGGCGATGCAGCCAGTTCCACTGCGGCAATTCCTCACAGCTCAGCCTCGCCTCGCTTGGAACGGACGTTGACCTCCAGGGCCATGGCCCAGGATGTGCGCGAAGTTCGAGTCCAGCCTCCCGACTCCAGTCTACATTCAAACGAGCCGTTGACGGAGAAACCGATCATTGCAGAATGGTCTTCACCACCCTCAAGGCATTTGCCCAGCGGACAGAACAGCGATAACCCTCCAATGAATCACACACACGCTGGATCTACCGATCAATCATCGGGATTGCCGCATGAATTGGGAGATGAGGTGGCGGAGAATGCTGGACCCAGTCAAGCATGGGGTCGCAAAATGAGGACATTGCCGGGTAGCCAATTCCTTCTGAGATGACTCATGGGAACTCTATCGCTGACTTGATTTGTATCTCTAGCCTGGATTCGTTCTTTTGAGTATCCAGCTGAGGAGGATATCGAAGCCACCGCCACCTCTAGACTGCTACCTTCGCAGCCGGGTGATGCCGTTGTCGCGCAACATAATCACTCGCCATATTCGACCTCGCAACCGCGTTCATTCCAGGGGGATCATGCGGAAGAAGAACCCGTGCAGCGTGAATCGCGATGGAAGAGCTTTTCCAAGACTATAGCCTACCCTCGGGAAGCCGGCTTGGAGGAAAAGCTTGTGACGCCAGAATGGATGCATGAAAACATCGGCAATTACGCGCTACCTTGGCGAGGTCAGCTTGAACCTGACGAAAACACCGAAGATCCGCTCAAGAAGAAGCGGCGTCGCGAAATATGGTTCAAGCGCTTCCACAACACCCTTCTGCAAAGCCCAATTGTACCACTGGTCGTTCGGTTGACGGTATGGGCCTTTTCTCTAACGGCTCTGGCGCTTGGAAGTTCTATTCAGCGACTTTCGAATGACTTTCCTCGCCCTCAGGGGCCCTCGGCCCTGATGGCAATCATTGTTGACGCTGTTGCTCTGATATACCTCATTTACATCACCTGGGATGAATATACAGCTAAGCCATTGGGGCTGCGCTCCCCGTCTGCGAAAGCACGACTCATTCTTTTAGATATTTTCTTTATTGTCTTCGACTCGGCCAACTTGAGTTTGGCTTTCGAGTCCCTGTCAAGCGCCGAAGGCGCATGCACTTACGCAGAGATCAACCAACAGCTGGTGCCCAAAAACGATAATATCTGCCGGCGTCAGATTGCTCTAGCGTCTGTACTACTGATTGCACTCATAGCCTGGCTTGTCACGTTTTCAATTAGTGTTCTCAGGTAAGTGGCTGGAGTCCTCCAAGTAATCATTTTCGATATGCTAACCACGCTTTAATGGGGCAGACTTGTCGAGCGTGTGTCAACAAAGTAGATCGCATGCCACATCCGGAAGGCTTTGCCTGTTCTCGTGATCAGCGCATGGCCATTTCTGCGCATGCCCCTCCTCCTACTGTTCCCTCTCTTTCTTTTTGCAGTATCCAGTATCTGTGGCTGGTACCATGTTCTTGATACCTATTTTGCTTTTTCTCTTGATATTTTCTCTCTTATACCGCCACGCAGTTTTTACCATTGCTTACTTGGCCTACGAACGGCTTTTTGAATTTTGGATATAACCCTATGAGTGTTTGAGTGGCAACTATGTTCTAGGGGATACTTATTGCAAATACCCTACGGCGTTGGATTTATGGACGTTAACATGGCCCAATATATGACCGAATTGCATCAAACCGAACTGTCCGTTAACAGAACTCAAGACTTGCATTGCAGGCCCTCCCTCTCCATATAGCGGATCCGCTTGGACCCAATCTAAGCTTTCAATATTCCGACAGCTATCTTCTTCGCCCGGTCGGCCGTAACACATATCCCAGGACTTGCCCCGCGGATAAGCGCCTATTATCTGGAAAGGCCCTTGAACTTTAGCGGTTTCAGAGAGAAGCCGATGGCCTACACCAGCGGGCACTGTGATTAGATCACCATTGGAGACCTCAGGTTCGAACCGGTCCGGATTCCCCTCGCCGCCGAAGCAGAGTTTCGCGGAACCCAAGATCACGCCTAAAACTTCGTGGCTCGTAGAATGAAAGTGCGTCTGTGTATACATAGAATACGTCCAGCTTGGGGAAACCTCGCCGATCCTTTCTAAATGCTTTGATAGTTCATCGGACGAAGCATCGAACGCTTGGTGGTAGATCATCAGAGGCTTAAACTGAGTGGAGGTGTTGGGGATGCGCTCCCATTGAGGGATCTGGCGGGAAGTGATTTGAACCTCGGATGATGGCTTGATCATTGTGTTTGAAGATCTTGAAAGATGGTTGTTTTGCTAGCTTGATAGGTTTCAAAGCACTGCAGGTGGCTTTATACTCCGAAGAACCTCATTACGTCATAGGGCTTTCTTTGGAGTACTCCGATAACTCCGGACCTCCGTAGCACACTATCTACCTGTGTAGATAGTCACTGTGCAGCGATCATGGCCATCATCTACAGTACTTTGTTAGTTAGTATTAATATAAAACGTACTATAATTTTACATGCTTATATGTTATGGAGCATGTCCAATTTATAGTACCTACTTTATATTATAGGCATGGCTGATGATATGATGCTTATGCTGTGGATACTCATACAGGTGAATCTTCCTTTTACAGGCCAGAGGGGTAGAGGTCTCTGCAAGAGCCTCATCTACTCGAGCTTTGCTTGTGTCAGACCCAACACCGCGCTAGCTAGACAAAAAGAGTATCTGCCTGATACAAAGTGTTCCAGTCATAGCTCAAGAGCGAACCATGTTCTCTTTGCCCTTTTATGCTCTTTCAGCAGGCAGTGAGTCTATGGTCTTTGTCCACCCGTGCCATTCAAGCAAGTCATCTAGTTATCGGATCAGTAGTCCCTTTTCACTCCCTTTCTTTCGACTATAGATCAGGCAACAGAATCTTTGTTTTGATGCATCATGAGTACTGAAGCCTAGATCCTGGGATCTTAAAGGCCTTTCATTTAGCAACACAACAGTGTTTGTTTTGTACAGAGATACTAACTGACAAAGTAAAAGGTCCGGGTAACATAAAATATATACTACTTCAAAGAAATTAACTCATCAGGTGGGCTGTAACAAAGAAGGTGAAAGCCCAAATCAACAAGGTGAAAGTAATGAGTTTGACCGCCTGCCTATAAGACCAGCAGGCCCCCACACCATTAATCTCCAGTCACTCATCATCACGATTCACCCCAAGATCCAACGCCACTCCAGGCCTTGTCGCGTTTGCTATATAGTCCAGCAACCCTTCCCCCACCTTCCTCTCCACCACACCACGCTTCGTCTCCAATCCTCGGAGCTAGCTCATCGAAACCGCCAAAAGCCCCTTTCTCGACCCCGGTCGCTCCTCTTATCAGGTAGCGCATCGTCGTTCTCTCATCTGCCTTGCAGCCGCCCACCGCTTTGAAAGGTGAGAGGCACGGAAATACTCGAGATCAACCGCGTTTCTCTTCCCAGGTTTTCGGTCGCTTCGGTAAACTCATCCGTTCTTGTTTCTTGTATCTGACACTTGTTGCAGCTTTGACGGCTGACACTTGCACACAGCTCCCACTCGTGTTTCCATTCCGGCCGCGGCCTATCTTTCCGCGAAGCAGTATGGCGCCTCTAATGCCGCAGGCTCCTCACAAGGATGACTTGAATGAGACGTAAGTGTCCCTGGCTTCTTGGTTCTGCCATGTGGACTTGCTGTCATATGGCATTGATCTTCACGTGTCGGCTAACCCGTTGGCAGATGGATGTTTCTGGAGAATGGCATCAACAATGTTATGGTCAAATTGGAAGATGGGGTAGACATGAAGAACGTATGTGACACTCTTCTGTTCTCTGGTTGGATGGATATGGATTGCTAATTCTTGGTTCGCTTATAGTACATGGCCCTCTACACGTACGCTCACCCTTCTAAGCTACATAATATCACCTGTCGTCCGTGGCTAACATTTGAATAGGGCGGTTCACAACTTTTGCACCTCACACAAAGCGGTCAGCGGTCAAGCCTTACAATCACAGCGCGGTGGTTCGTCTCAGTTTCTTCGGGTCCCAATGCACCTCACAACGCTACGCAGAAGCTGACCGGTGACATAGCCCACTTGCTGGGAGAGGAACTCTACAGGAAACTCGGAGAATACTTGTCGCGCCACCTTGAGTGGGTTTACAACGAATCAACAGGCCATACCGAGGAAGCTCTGCTCTCGTTCTACATTCGCGAATGGCAGCGGTATACAACAGCCGCTAAGTACATCAACCATCTCTTTCGATACCTAAACCGCCACTGGGTGAAGCGAGAAATTGATGAAGGGAAAAAGAACGTGTATGATGTCTATACCCAACATCTGGTAAAGTGGAAAGAGGATTTCTTTCTCAATGTGCACGAGAAGGTCATGGGTGCCGTCCTCAAGCTCGTCGAGAAGCAACGAAACGGGGAGACTATTGAGCAGTCGCAAATCAAGAGTATTGTCGACTCCTTCGTCTCTCTTGGGCTCGATGAAACGGACCCGACAAAGTCTACCCTTGAGATCTACCGCTTTTACTTCCAGCGACCATTCCTTGACGCTACTAGAGTCTACTATGAGGATGAGTCGCGTCAGTTCGTGGCGGACAACAGCGTTGTTGAGTACATGAAGAAGGCAGAACTCCGTCTCGAAGAAGAGAAGGCTCGCGTTGGACTCTATTTGAATAACGACATCTCAAAGGACCTTACTAACACATGCTTGGATGTACTTGTCACCGCCCATTCGGAGCTTCTCCGTGATGAGTTCCAACCACTACTTGACAATGAGCGTCAAGATGATCTCGCCCGGATGTACCGGCTTCTGTCACGAATCAAGGATGGGCTGGACCCTCTCCGCACAAAGTTCGAAGCACACGTGAGAAAAGCTGGTTTGTCTGCCGTTGAGAAGGTAGCCGCCGAAGGCGACTCTTTCGAGCCCAAAATGTATGTCGATGCGTTGCTGTCGGTTCACACCCGATATCACAGTCTCGTCAAGGAGGCTTTCAATGGGGAGTCCGAGTTTGTCCGCTCCCTCGACAACGCTTGCCGCGAATTCGTTAACCGTAACAAAATTTGCAAGTCTGGGTCTACGAAGACACCTGAGTTACTGGCCAAGTACACGGATTCTCTGCTGAAGAAGGGGTCGAAGGCTGCAGAGGAGTCAGAGCTGGAGGAGATGCTGGTTCAGATCATGACCGTCTTCAAGTACATTGAGGACAAGGATGTCTTCCAAAAATTCTACTCCAAGATGCTGGCTAAGCGTCTGGTCCATGTGAGCTCAGTATCCGATGACGCCGAGACCAGCATGATCAGCAAGCTCAAGGAGGCCTGTGGTTTCGAGTACACCAACAAGTTGCAGCGAATGTTCCAGGATATCCAGATTTCAAAGGATCTCAACAAGAACTACGAAGCCTGGCTACCAACGACATTGTTAGACGACGAGGACCGTAAGAAGATTGTTGACGCACACTTCCAGGTTCTTGGAACCGGTTTCTGGCCTCTTAGTGCTCCTTCTACTTCTTTCTCTGCGCCGCCCGCGATAATAAAGACTTCTGAGAAATTCGAGCAGTTTTACTATGGCAAACACAGTGGTCGAAAGCTGACCTGGCTCTGGCAGCTGTGCAAGGGCGAAATCAAGGCCAATTACATCAAGAACTCGAAGGTTCCCTACACCTTCCAGGTGTCTACCTATCAAATGGGCATTCTCCTGCTTTTCAATGAGAGCGACACCTTGACGTACTCCGATCTTCAGAAAACCACTAGCCTTAACCCGGAAATCCTCGATCCAAACTTGAGCATTCTACTGAAGGCTAAAGTTCTTACGATCAGCCCCGAAGGATCTAAGCCCAAGCCCGACTCGACTTTCTCTCTGAACTACAACTTCAAGAATAAGAAGATCAAGGTCAACCTTAACATTCAGATCAAGTCCGAGCAGAAGGTCGAGACGGACGACACGCACAAGACAATTGAGGAAGATCGCAAGCTTCTGCTTCAGGTATGTCTTTCCTTCAATATCCCCTCAATTCGCGCGATTTTCACTAACCCCTGTCACAGTCTGCCATTGTCAGAATCATGAAGTCCCGGAAGAAGATGAAGCACGTACAGCTCGTGCAGGAGGTCATCCACCAGGTCAAATCCCGTTTCCCTCCCCAAGTCCCCGACATCAAGAAGAACATCGAAGCCCTGATGGAGAAGGATTACATTGAACGTCTGGACGGCGATGAAATCTCTTACATTGCATGATTTCTCTCCCTGACTCTATCTCCCGTACCCACCTACCCCCTCACCAATTTCTATTTCCATCTCAGTTTTCTCACCCCAGGCGTTTTCCTCTTCTTCTGAAACATCATGGATCTTCATCACATCAGCCAGTCGCCCCAATTCACCTCATCTTCATCTGTCTATGACCAACCACTCTACCTACCCTGCATGGTGTTTGTCGCTTCGACTTGTTCTTTTTCTATTTAGACAAAGAGAATGAGTTACCTATGCCGTGATGCTGTTAAGAAACAAGAGGTCGTAGTTTGGTTCATGAAGTACGCGCAAGCTTGGCCATCTGGTTCAACTTTGGCTTTGTATTCCAACCTAGTTTCCTTAGAGTTTATCATGGCCATGGACGGGTTTGATTGTCATCGTATTCAAGGTCAGCTATGCTAGGTTCCGGAGTTGGCATCCAAATATGAAAAGTAGCTAAAATATCGAATATAAAATTTGGTATCAAAAGAAATAGATATATGGATGTAAATCAATGAATATACGGGACATGTTCGCGAGTCGCGAACGTATCAGGAATGTTTCTGCCATCAGACTAGCTTTAGTACGATACTGCATATCAACAACCGCGAAATGGGTAAATGTGGTAGATTATACAAGTATGTTCTGAATATTAGGGCTGTCAACGCCATTATAATTCTGTGCACTTATGATGGCGGCTGATTCTCGTTCGTAAGCTTCGAGGGCTGCACGGGTGGTTTCTCGAGGTCAGACTCGGTCACGGTCTTGGAGTCCGAGTTTGCTGGTTTGGTTTCAGCGGTTTCAGCCGCAGCCGTTGTTGGCTGTAGGTGTTGCGACTGTGTATCATCGCCAAGCGCAGTGTCAACGACAGCGTCTTTCTGTTGAGGAACGGTCTCCGCTTCCAGCTTAGAGGTATTGTCGATCTTCGGCTGTTCAGGTTCGATTTTCATGGCTGGTAGGTCCGGGCTATCATCGCCCAGAATCGACTCTTCTCTTGACAGAGGTGACTTCGGGTAAACGATCTCGTTGTCGTCACCATCGCGATTGCTGGTGTTGACACTGAGATCTAAGCTCTCGCGCTTGAAGAACAGGTTACTCAGGCGCTTCCTTCGACTTCCGCTGCGTGAAAGTGTGGAGGATGCTTCGCTGCGGAAAGACTGGAAAGACTGCCGCCTGTCTCGATCACTGTTTGAATTCGTGGCATCAATGGGCTCTGCAGTGCTTGTCAAAGTCGGAGTGGGCGGGGACGTCGCGGCGATACTAGGCGTAGGAGAAGTCGAAGTAGCTTTCTTCTCCTGCCACTCTTTCCTCTTCTCGGAGGCCCAGGTGCCCCAGGAGCTAAAGTAGGCGCCTGCCTTCTGGCCGGCGGCGCTGACGGAGGCCTGTGCCTGGGTCATGTCCACGGCGGGCACGGCAACTTTGCGGTTCGAGAACCACGAGGAGGCGCCCGGGGTTGAGGCCGAAGTGGATTCTGTGGGCGAGGTTGGGAGGGTAGAAGCCCGATCCAGAGAAGGGCGCGGTGACTGGCTCGCTGCCTTTTCTTCGTTCCGTTTGCGCTGCGCCTCGCGCATGGCTTCGATGTCTGCCCAGAAACTGTTGAAAGCAGCAGACACTTTCTTTTGGCCGGTAGAGATATGCCGGTTGAGTGCTTCACGCCCTTCGCGTACTTTCTCATCGAGGTGGAGGTCAGCAACTTGCTGAGAGATTCGTCTTTGAACATCATCGATCGTGAGCCCACCGGCGGATGGGTGTCGAGGTTCGGCGACGGAGAACAACAGAGCGTCAGAGGTAAGACGTTGGAACAAAGCATAGTTGGAGGTATTTCTCCACTGGTTTAGAAACTCTTGGTTGAATTCTAGTGCTGGGTCGCCCTCGATATTGTAAGAGTCCAGTTGCGCTCGATTACGGCGGGCCGGATCACTGGTGAGGTAAGAGTTGAGCTCTTCATGATATTTCATACTTGACAGTAATGCAAGCAGGTACTCCTCGAATTGGAGCCTAATGAACTCTTCCGAACCCATGTAACCATGAGTCTTAGGTTGGTTGGGGTGCGCTTCATCCCATGTATCGTTCACGATCTGGGTGATGGCATCAATCCATCGTCGGTCTGCCGTTGAAAGCGTCAACGCATTTCGTAAAGAAGGTGATGTAATATTAATCGTATCTTCGTCAAGCTGATGTGGTTCCTGTTAGTGTGATTCTCCATAAAACGGGGTTGTCTTACATTTATTAAAAGGTCGCTGTAACGGTCTTTCTGCTGCAATAGCAAAGAATTCGTAGATCCAACAACGTATGATTTCGTTCCATCATCTGCAAGCAGGTCCAGCTGCTGCAGAGGTGTGTATGGTCCAAACATGCTTCCCTAGGAAAAGGTCACTAACTATGACCTAGGTCATTTACGCGCATGCATACCTTTCCAAAAATCTGTAACGGAAGGCCCATATATGCCAGCACTGCTAATAATCAGTATCAGGCTCATGAAATGCAAAATATGGGCAGCACCATACATGAGCTCCTATCACTTGTTTTGAGAGAGGTCGGCTTTTCAACCGTCTGCGCGTAAGTATCAAATGACGGGTCGGCGCAATCTTGAAGGTAGTTCATAAGCCCCGGGATGAGAGACACCAGAGAGAACTGAATCATGCATAGACGTTCGCATCTTGAGCCGAAGAAAAGCATCTACCCGTCGCAAGTATCAGTATATGAAAATGGCATGAGAACAAAGGGTAGGTTTACCTTTGGTTGCAAAAGTAGAGCTTTGAATAAAACGAGAGTCTGGTACTTGTAATCGTGGATCATCTCTCGTAAGGAAAGACCTAGTACTTGTCAGTACGCTAACCGCACCTTATTGAGCGCAATGCAGTCTTACCGAGTGTTTGATCTTTGAACTCTTCCTCTTTCGCCAAACTAATGACCAGTCCTTCGCGGAATTTCTGATGAGAGCGCGTTAGCAGAGACAATGACCCACGGCAGTTCAAATATCACTACCTTCAAGATGTCAAGATCGGAAAAGTCCCTATTTTCGATTTCTTAACATCAGCCAGGGCCCCTATGTGCATGTCTCCCTCCCCATTATGTGTTCATGTCCATATCCAGGCCTCCACTCAAGCCCGAAGCAAGGTAATCGTGGCCGACTGACGTACCGCTGCGCAAACCATGCCGATGTGACGACAGACAGTTTCTCCCTAAGTTGTCCAAGACATTTCGGATTCTCCGTTACAACTACGACCGCTTTCTGTACCGTAGACCTCGTAACATCGGGCGACTTGTGGATGAGAGCTTTCGAGTCAATCTGCCTCGAACAGGCTATACCGAACAGTGACGTCGGAGGTTCGGTGTCGGTTCCTTTGCGGCGAAGGGTAAAATATGAGAATTCCTCGGTCGACCTAACAGTATGAATCCATGTCAGCGAATGTATCCGGATCGCAGAAAGTTCCCGAGTCATACATATGCGCTCCGTCCGAAAGCGCCATGAATGGCAATAGTGACCAGTCATTCTCCGCCGCGGGGTCCGTCCCTTCTGGTCCAATGCATAGTTCGATCTCTGGGCCTCTATATAATATTGGCGTCAGTACTATTTGTCAACAATGCGTTGGTTCTCAAAGTAAATTCCGACGTTCGACCGATGTCGCATGGGCAAACGGAGCTCAACGCCTCGAATGCGGGGAGAGACCGCAAGCTCAATTTTGACGAGGTTGTTGCGCGTCGTGCTAGGCCCATCCTTCATTCTTCAAAGCCACTCACCTAGCATGATGGAAATCAATGACCAAGACAATAGGATCCTCGGGGACCCGGGCGGGCGACATGGCGTTGTGTCGAGCGAAAACAGAAAGCCGGGCGGGCTATGGTGGTGACCAGGGGCACGTCCCTCCCAAAGGCGAACGAAGGACTGAATGGACGGCCGCTTGGGTAAGACAAACAGAGGACAATCAATGCAAGACAAAAACTCGAAAATAAGACAAAAAAGACAAGGATAGAGCGGTTGGAGGAGATCAGTTCCTTTTAGTGGGCGGTGACGAAGCTGGCTGGATTGTCGCCGATGGGAGGAGACCCCGCTCCCGACCCCTGAGTATAAGTAATATGCAGAATGATGGTGTTTTCGTGCGAAGATAAGTACATTTATATATATCTGCGTTGTATGAATATATGGCGAGCTCGAACGCTCGTGCAGAAGAGCTTTGGTGTTTCGAAGCTCTCAAAACCGCCATCTTTCAAACCCAGCAATAATAGAGGCCGTATACAACAAAACGGAAGCGGAAAGTCATTCAGGAGGACAAAAGTGGATCAGACGTTAATAAAAACACATTGCGCATGACGTAAGTGTAATCGTTCGTAGATAAAACATATAAACCATATCATAGCTCTCACGCCCAGTCTACATGCCAGAGATATAAGGAAAAAGGAAATAAGCCCAAGATCGTGCTTGTACTGCTACCGGCGCCGCATCCGCGCGATTCATTGAAGCTTTATTGGAATCCTTGCTGATTGAGCCCGGCTCCTTCGACAAGGGCTGGGTTGATGTCACCACCTTGGTCGATATTGTGGAAGTCCAGAATCTCCGAGTACCTAAAAATGCCTAGTTAGCTCTAGAATCTTGATAGAGATGCAGCACGAAACCCACATCATGATCTTCCAGGTGTCCACGGGCAAGTCGGCATCGTTAAATGACCAGTCGAATTTCTCCTCCGCCTCCGGTTCATCAGAGGGATCGTGGTACGGTGCTAGGTAGGGGTGCTGAAGAGCGTCGGTGGCACTTAGTCGATCTTTGGGGCTGTAAACCAGCATAGCGTCGAGAAGTCCTATGGCTATTTTGGGGTGAGAAACTGTCACTGCAGAATATTTCTTTGAAGTCGAGGGTGCATACCATTCTTCCAGTCCACGTACTCCGGTTCATCCTCGTGTCCGTTAAGGTAATATTCCTTTTCGCGAGGCAGAAGCGATGCGAACTTTGACACGTTCTCCAGTTTTTGGGCATCTCGCTTTGGTAGCGACTTGACGAACCGCAAAGTCTGTAAATAAAGAGCAATTAGCGGGTGTTCGAAGGGATGCGAAAAGAAGCGGGCATGTTGCTTACGTTCTCACTGCAAATGGTCTGAATAACATCGTCCGGTGGAGTTCCAAGAAGCTCTGTGATGATAGAGAACTGATTGACATGATCTTTTCCTGGGAACAGAGGCGCGCCCAGCAGCATCTCGGCAAAGATGCATGCTGCGCTCCAGACATCCACCTTCGCATCATACTTTTGCCATGTGAGCATGATCTCCGGTGCACGGTAGTACCTGGTCGAGACGTATCCTGTCATCTGCGGGTCTTGAATTCGCGCAAGTCCAAAATCACAAATCTTCAAATCACAGTTCTCATTGATGAGGATGTTGCTGGGCTTCAGATCACGGTGAACAACGCCTGCCGAGTGGACATATTTCAGTCCTCGCTAGGTAGAATTAGCTCGACTCCTAGAGTAGCCCATCGCAGGTGCCTGGTTAATACGCACCATGATCTGATATAAGAAGTACTGAATGAACTGCTTCTCCAGTGGCCTGGAAGAAATGAGTCTGTGTAGATCGGTACCGAGGAGCTCCGTGACAAAATAGCTGCAGCCATGTTTAGTATACGACCCGGAATACGATTAGCGCGAATATCACAGGGCCGGGCATACATGTCCTCGAGTGGAGAAATGAAAATGTCGCTCAAGCTGATAATCTGCTAGCCATTAATATCACAGTTGACAAGCAACTAGCAAATCACGGGCGTGGACTGACGTTTTCGTGTCGCAGGTGCTTCAGAAGCTTCAGTTCGCGGTAAGTCCTCTTAGAAAGAACCGGAGTGCTGAAAGGCTTCATGATTTTCTTGACAGCAACCGGCTGTGCGGTCAATTGGTCCCTCGCGGAGCTATAATTGTTGGCGGTGCTTATTAGCTTGGGATGCGGTCAAGCCGATGGGGAAGCAGCGAAACCAAGGCTGTACTGGGCGATGCGCCGTCGTGAGGGGGAGGGGTCAGAGCCGTACCAGACCAGTCCGAAAGCACCCATTCCCACGGGTTGCAAATCCGTGTATCTGCGAAGTCATCACGTCAATATGGAATGCAGGTTTACTTGCGCGCGCTCGGAGCAGCCTTACCTGCTGGTGATTTCAAAAGTCGTGCCGAAAATCTGGGCACGTACGAATTCCGCCATTTTGATCGAGAGAGAGCCGGAACACCAGGCACGGTCGCAGTCGGGATAGTCGGTTGTCTGTGGCTGCGAGGCTTGACGGTGCTGCTCGTGAAATGGGTGAGCGATGGGAGAAGAAAAAGTATGGAGCGGAGAGGGATGAGGAACAAGATAGAGAAGACTGTCGTGAAATGACGAGGGGAGCAGGTGGTGGCGCGCAAGCCCAAATGAATGGTGTGTGGGGAACTGGAACAGGACGAGCCCTCCTACCTTAGTCTAGTTTGCTGTGCTAGTAGCAAGTTTCCGATCCTTGAAGGAACAGAAAAATAATGACGTGCGACTCAAGATAACAGAGCAGCAAAGCCTGGAGAAAGGGACAGACAACAGGCCGCGAGTTGGCCAACACTGCAGGCTACCCTACACTCGGCGACCTTGCCATAACACACACATATTGGCCGGAAGATTATTCCAAGCCTCCAATTACAGCTTACTAACAGGCATCTTGCAAGAATTCAGTGTCTTGTCCAACATTCAATATGACATCCGCTAGTGCACTGGGCAACAGATGCCCTTCGTCAACCCCTCTTGCGCAGAACAGTATAGGTACACTGTACCTCTGCTATATGGTGAGCTTGCACGGCCATCCACCTGTAGAGTTTTTGAGTCCATCTACGATATTTTCGATTCTGACCGACCGCCAATTTGTGGAAGGGCTGGAAAACGGAAAGTTCTAGGCTCCATTCTACCTACTAGCGGGCGCGTCTTGGTGGAGGGTCCCAGAGTCAAGTTAACTGCACTACGTCATAGACGGTAGACCTCCGGACCGGACCCTCTTCGGCTTTAGCTCGAAGCCTCGAACATCAACATAGCGCGTTCGCGTTATCATCTTGAGAGGCAGTGAGTGCCGAAGCAAGACGAATATTCTTGATACTCAGCTTCTCAGCCCTTTATAGTTTCTTCATCTGGCCAAACTGAAGCATTCAGGTAGATATTTGCACCTGTGTGGACTCGGTCTCGGAGCCAATTCACACTGACAGCACACACTCACTCACCGCCTGCAGTCCTATATATAGAGGCATCGTTGTAGCACTCCCTGAGATATATAGCTTCTCATTCATGCGAGTTCCAAGGATTTGGCCGCATTGTTAAGCAGTCAATACCGTACCATGCTCAGGCATAAATCCAGCTGTCTTGCCATCGAGGTATAACCACAGACGCCGTGTGTCACCGTCCTCTTCGTGCTTTGACACAACTAAGAACTACGGAGTACTCGTGGTTGGGACAGTGGACAAAAGGCCGCAATTTCCTTTCAGCATTACACAAAGAGCTGGCATGCTCTGTCCAAATGTATTTATGCCAATGCCAGGTCGGCCATTACATGTTCACTAGCCAGCGGAGGCAACACACTGGCCTTCATGAGCAAAGGCAGTGCATGTCTAGAGTATTGATTGTATGTACCCTCTATTCCCAGTGTCAAGTCAGTCTCCGAAGGCCCTAGGCCCCATCTGGCCCATCGTCGGACATGCGCATGGTAGTCATGAAGGCAAGGGGCAGTTACAGAGCACTGTTACTCCTCCAGTTGGACTGCTGACTCATCACATGGCGCACTGTGATCAGATGCATGAACGCGCATGGCTACTCCGTATGTAGGGTGTATGATATTGCAGGCTGCTGCAAAACAATGTGCACAATGTCATACAGCAACATATCGGACATAGCCTTGATGCTGTTAGCGGACGCCGACACAAACAATAGACAAATCTGTGGCTAGGGTACAGCTTATAGATCTCTGAGTCTAATAACCTTGGTTCACAGAGTCACCTGGTGGTCGCACTTCTCAGATTGGTTAAGGGCTTCTCAAGTAAGCATCAGGTATGGTTCACTGCGGTAGGCGGATGTACTCGAGTCCGGATTATGCACTTGAGCTTCTCACTTCGTCCATGAGGCGACGGCTTCCGGAGCAAGACGCGGGATCGTGACCTCCGAGACGGCCTAGAAAATTGAAAGACCCTGAAAGAAAACCTCTGGGGCTTCACCAACCATGATTCAATACGGCCCTCGGTCATTAATAGCTGTGTATACTTCTCTTTCATCCCCCTTTGGTCTTTTCTGGATCTTCTGATTTCTCCGCGGGGCTTGTAAAGGCAAAACCACAAGAGTAGATGTTTTGGGGTCTTTAAATTGAGAATCGATAGGTAAAAAAGTGCGAATTGGTCAACTTGCAAGTCAAAATAGGCGCCAAGCGAGGAATAATGAAAGTGACAATCACGCTCTCTCCACTCCAGCGCTGAATTGATACAGACTCGGAAAAGACAGGGGCACCAGAGGGCTGCCCAGCCTCAGTAACTCTGGCGGCGTCCGGGTAAGCTGGGCCGCTGGATAGAGCGATTCGCCCCAAGAATGAACACTTTGAAGGGCGAAAGCCAACCGAGGCAGCCCCGCCATGATCATTCATTCATCGAGTTATCCTGTCAGGCACCAGCTCGGCAAGACCTCGAAACCTTGCAGAGCGTTTAGAGAGATTTAGGCCGTAAGCGATCTGTCGCTCTGGTTCTGTTTGTTGCACAAGTAATTTGGTTTTCGTCACGTGGCTGTGCCACCAAGAAAGGGTGTCTGATGGCTGGAGAGTGAATTTGTGACAGCTGTAACTTGAATCTTGAATATGGAGCTTGTCGCGCTTCTGGCGGAAATAGTACGGAAACAGTACAAGAACTCAGGTATTATGAACTTATGATATAGTGGCGGGTGCGAGCGGCAAGATGAACCTGAGACATCGAGTCCGATTTATATATAGCAGCCATAAGACGCATAGACGGGAAAGACGAAAGCCATGAGGTATGTGTAACGGAGATGCTGGAATGGCTGTCGCACCAGCCGCCGTCAAAGAATCGAGATCCCACAGGCCTCTGCCCCGTATCATTGCTTAATTACAGCCATGCGCGCAGGAACTGATGTCACAGCTGTCTGATGCATAAGAAATAATAATAATGTATCTGGAGACTATGTTTGTCGACTATCACTCTACCAGGGAGTGCTTATTTGCGGCTAACTGTGCCGGTCCACATATAATTCCCACAGATCGAGATGGATAACCACGCATCTGTCTAGTTTACAGCTTACTCCGGGGTACAAATTACGTAGGAAGGGGATCCTCTTCAGCTCAACTCCACCGCGACCGCCGTCGCTAGAAGAGATGACGAACTCTCACGTTTCTTTATATCAATCACATAAAAGCCTAGAATGACAATACATAATAGTGTAAATAGTACTAGGCGCTACTAATTCCCACGACGTCAGGACGCTTCGCTGATTAGCTGCCCTTAGATTCGTTCGTTGCTGGAGAGCAAGGCAGATTACGGTAGCTCATCCTGAGGTCTTGGGCGTTTGGTCTCAACCAGAATTAGAAACATGTCTCTTACACAACGTGTCCAACTTCAACAATAAGACTGACCAACCTAGTTGTTAGCATTACATGCATATCCTCGTGTCGCTGTTCTGCCTCGATCTCAAACCTTTCCAGTTGGAAGCGCTGCTTGCTTACATTATCTGACTCTGGAGATCCGCCCCCATTCAACTCCCACATCATCCCCCGATCGCCCTTTGCTAGACTACCCTTTTTAGCGTCGGCTGGTCGCTCTCTCACGCCTTCTTGCTCCGCAGTTTGTATCCTGTCACCCCTCACCCCATTCGACCGGCCCTGGCGAGACGTTGCTCTTCCACAGCTGGACTCTGCTCGCAACTCTTCTCCGACCTCTCCCTAGTTTCGTCACCTGCGCCGCAACCCGTCACCTCCGTCCTCGGCAGCCTGCAGTCACTGCTCAGACCTTCGTCCAATCCCTAATCCTTCCCCGTCTGTCCCTTGAGTCCACCATCTGTTCTCGGTCCCCTCTGCGGACGTCACCAATCCTCGAGCAGCCCCAGTCGCTTTAAATCTATCGCACATTGCCCCTCTATCGCGCAAACAACAACAGCGACCTTCTTGGGCTGTAGGGTCAGTCTGTCGCTCACGGCTTTGTGTCAACTGGGCCTAAACATTTTCGACCGGCCAACGCCGCTCGCTCGAGTGAACAGCGTATGGTTTAGCCCGACGCATTCAACACAGTTCTTAGAAAATGGGGTCGTGTTTCAGTTCAGAGTCGGCAGGGGATGTGGAACAGAAGAAGAGAAGCCAGGCAATCGATCGGAGATTAGAAGAGGACTCGAGGCGTCTACGGCGGGAATGCAAGATTCTGCTACTCGGTACACTACAGCTCCTTTTTCGTTTGTTGGCTCTTAGCATCCGGCAATCTCTGGGTATCTTCAGCTAACAGATCTCTTTCATGATAGGATCCGGAGAGAGCGGTAAATCGACGATTGTCAAACAAATGAAGATTATCCATCAGAACGGATACACCGTCGAGGAGCTAGCGCTATACCGTCTCACAGTCTACAAAAACCTCCTCGAATGCGCGAAAGCCCTGATCGGAGCCTACCACCAATTCAATCTCGAACCGACGAGCCAGAAAGTCCGCGATCACATCGAGTTTCTCACCGATTACAATATCGACCCGGATCCCAATATACCGCTGGATCCCACAGTGGGAGACGCAATAACGTACATTTGGAACGATCCGTGCACGTCAACGGCACTTGAACGACAGAATGAGTTCTACTTGATGGACTCAGCGCCATAGTGAGGATCCCTTAAGCTTCCTCAATTTCTCCTGCTGAACGAGATTTTAGTTTTTTTGAGGAGGCGAAGCGCATAACAGCACCAGACTATATACCAAACGTCAATGATGTGCTGCGCGCAAGAACCAAGACAACGGGTATCTACGAAACACGATTCACTATGGGCCAATTGAGCATCCAGTATGGCAACTATTTACGTTTGGATTGCCGATCAGGACTAACTTCCAATTTAGTATGTTTGATGTCGGCGGCCAGCGCAGCGAGAGGAAAAAGTGGATTCACTGTTTCGAAAATGTCACGTCTATTATCTTCTGCGTGGCCTTGAGCGAGTACGATCAAGTGTTGTTAGAGGAAGGGAACCAGGTAAGTCTTCACTATGCGCAATATCCTTGCCTGGGCTAAACGCTGCGTGGTAGAACCGGATGATGGAGAGCCTGGTACTCTTCGACTCCGTCGTCAATTCTCGATGGTTCATGCGAACAAGCATCATCCTCTTCCTGAACAAAGTGGATCTCTTCCGGCAGAAGTTACCTCGCTCCCCATTAAGCAACTACTTTCCGGATTACTCAGGGGGAAATGATGTCAACCGAGCCGCGAAATACCTCCTTTGGAGGTTCAACCAGGTCAACAGAGCGCACCTGAATCTGTACCCTCAGTAAGTCTCCGCCAATGACCTTTCCTGCCTTGGTTATCTGACGAATCCCCTTTAGCTTGACTCAAGCTACCGACACAACGAATATTCGGCTAGTATTTGCCGCCGTGAAAGAGACTATTCTGCAAAACGCCCTTAAAGATTCAGGCATCCTGTGAACGACAATTGAGTCGCCGCCGCCTCCTCGAGCCCGACAGGCTCCGTCATAACGAACGCAACCGCATTTCTGCGTTCACTTCACATTCATAACTTGATGGCTTTACGTTCGCTCTCGATTTCTCTCTTTCTCCTTGCTCTATTCCCCTTCCTACGTTTTTTTGGCGGAGAGTTATCGGCGTTGCGGCATTTTGTTTTCCAACTACCCATTTCTTTGGCGCCGGGTCGGATCATGTTCATTGGTACTTCTAGCATGGTGGCTTTTTTGCTCTGCCTGATTCCTAATTCCTCACCTTAATCCTGTCGATATCGGGCGAGCGCGTGCTCCCACGCCGCTTGTCTGCATCGTTTTAGTCATTGACACGAGTTACCTTGTTCCTTATTTCTCCCCACCGAGTCCCCTATTGTTTTGGGATACATGAGCGCTATATTGTGATCTAAAAGTTGCAGACCTCGGCACTATACTTTGCATATATCCTGCGTGAGGGTTTCTGATATCCGGTCTTATTTACCCTGAGATTGTTTCTCCTGTTACTATTTTCCTACGTTCGGCCGTTCATGGTCAGTGTCTTTGTATCATGCCACCCTTGAGCAAGGGTTTCTTTAAATTTAATTTTCAGAATTGTAGTCTGCGATGATTCATGTTTTGTAAATCCACGTTTAGCTCTCACCGGCACCTACTGCATAATCGCTAAGAGGCTCTACTGACTAGTGGCGGATTCGAGTTAATAAAAAATTAAGGCAGTGGCGTTTATAAGGGGTTTCCGGTTGGCATTCGAGATCGAACCATATAGACCAGTGCCGGAGTGGTCAGAATTAGTATCGTCGCATATAGCGATTGCGTCATAGTAGTAGAGGGGCATTGGCTATCTCGAGGACCATGAGAATCAAGAAACACCATGCCATATGAGCTGCTCTATGCATGTATTCCCAGGCGGCCCGTAGCCACTAAACTCGGGCGCCCTGAGCACTTGACGGCTGATCCTCCGCAGTTGAGGGCAAGTCTAGACCCCCAGCTAGCCTCTTGCAAGCTTGAACCAGTCCGGAATGTAGAAACGGCCTTGAGCTCACCAACATCACTGCAGGTGCAGCCCAAGTGCCCGTGCTGACCTCGAATGCCCCTCCATGCGCTGTTTCGGTGCTTTCCATGATTTAATCCCAGCATCTCCGTCACGGGGTACAAAGACCAGGCCATAGCTCCTCCTTCTCCTCATCCTCATACCACTCCCCTCCCCCTCTTTCACTACCTTCCGTCCTCCCTCGCCTCTACCCTTCGCTTCATTCTGCCAATTCGCTTCTCAATTCACTATTGAAGCTTGCTGTGCCGTGCTCATTCATTTCCCCAACCGTTCGCATTGCATTTCTTTGTTCGCAGCACCCAGACCACCCATCTTCCCAGCTTGTGCTCAGCCCCATTGTGCAACCATCAGCAACCGGAGTCATGTCTGAAGGACGCCACGAAAGAAGGCCCTCGGTTGGAGCGCCGGTCTCGGATCTCCAAGGCCCGATTGGACCTGGTTTCAGTCGGCCTAAACACAAACGCAATTACACCGGCTTTGGAAAGGCGGAGATCAAGAGTGTTGAAGCCAGTATCCCTGAGACCTTGCGAGAGGCGTAAGTTGATCGGTTCTTGTCTCATCTGTGCGCATTGGCAGGCATAACTAACCCGGCCATTTTCTTAGATGGAAGAAACATGTAAGACATGACTGGCCATACCAGGACGCTCTCAAATGCTTCCTACGTAGCAAAGGCTAACGTGAACTCTAGTCCGCCTCTGGATTCACCAACAAGGATGACTTCGAGGTATGTCCGCTTCTCTTTCCCTAAGGCTGCAGCTTCGGGACTACGCTCACCTCAACAGCACGAACTCGTACGCCACGTCGAAACCACACTGGCACGCTCGCTGTACAATTGTGATGAGCTGTACGACCTATCGTCCCTTGCCCTATCTGGTTGCAAAATCCTGACTGGCTGTTAGGGCTGCCTATTCTGGAACCGCCTTGGCTTTTCGAGACCGTTTGATTATCGAGTGGAACAAAACCCAACAGAGACAAACCCTAAATGACCAGAAGCGAGTCTATTGTAAGACGAAAATCTCTCGTTAATTCGCTCAGGCTGACCTCTTATCTACAGATCTGTCGCTTGAGTTCCTGATGGGCAGAGCCCTCGATAACGCGATGCTCAATGTAGGCATGAAGGATGTTGCGAGAGGTACGAGTCGAGCCCTTACCAGGAGGGTTCTCATACTAAGCCATGCATAGAGGGTCTAAGCGATCTTGGTTTCCGCGTTGAGGACGTGATCAGCCAGGAGCACGATGCTGCCCTTGGTAATGGTGGTTTGGGTCGTCTAGCAGCATGCCTACTTGACAGTCTCGCAACACTCAACTACCCTGCTTGGGGGTATGGGCTCCGATACCGATACGGAATCTTCAAGCAGGAGATTGTGGACGGCTACCAGGTTGAAATCCCCGATTACTGGCTTGACTTCAATCCTTGGGAGTTCCCTCGTCATGAGATTACCGTCGACATTCAATTTTACGGCTGGGTGAAAACCTACCAGGATGAGAATGGAAAGACTGTACACTCCTGGCAGGACGGTGAGACGGTGCAAGCCGTGGCATACGATGTCCCTGTCCCCGGCTATGGCACTCGTACGACGAACAACCTGCGTTTATGGTCAAGCAAAGCAGCCAGCGGCGAGTTTGATTTCCAAAAGTTCAATGCCGGTGACTATGAGAGTGCAGTGGCAGATCAGCAACGCGCCGAAACGATCTCAGCTGTTCTGTACCCGAACGATAACCTGGATAGGGGCAAAGAGCTTCGGTTGAAGCAGCAGTACTTTTGGTGCGCTGCATCTCTGTTTGACATTGTAAGAAGGTTCAAGAAGACGGGTCGAGCCTGGAGCGAGTTTTCGGACCAAGTTGCCATCCAGCTCAACGATACCCACCCGACGCTGGCGATAGTTGAGCTGCACCGCATCCTCATTGACAAGGAAGGCCTTGAATGGGATGAGTCCTGGGAGATTGTGACCAACACTTTCGGCTATACCAATCATACCGTCCTACCAGAGGCCCTGGAAAAGTGGTCGGTCCCTCTCTTGCAAAACCTCCTTCCGCGACACCTGCAAATCATCTTCGAAATCAACCTATACTTCTTGCAATTCGTGGAGAAGAAGTTTCCTAACGATCGCGAGACCCTCTCGAGAGTCTCCATAATTGAGGAGTCACACCCCAAGATGGTCAGGATGGCTCATATAGCAGTCATTGGCTCGCATAAAGTCAACGGTGTCGCTGAACTGCACTCAGACCTGATCCAGTCTACCATCTTTAGAGACTTCGTGGCTATCTATGGCCCAGACAAGTTTATGAATGTCACCAACGGTGTCACTCCTCGCCGTTGGCTTCACCAGGCGAACCCTAGGCTGTCCGACCTGATCGCATCCAAGCTTGGAGGCTACGACTTCCTGACCGACTTGACCCTCCTAGACCAACTGGAAGCCTATGCAGATGACAAGGCGTTCCAGCAGGAATGGGTAGAGATCAAGACCTCGAACAAGCTACGGCTGGCCAAGCACATCAAAGAAAGCACTGGGTACAGCGTGAACCCCAACTCTTTGTTCGACGTCCAGGTAAAACGTATCCACGAATACAAGCGCCAACAACTCAACATTTTTGGCGTTATCCACCGCTACCTTAAGATCAAGTCTATGTCTGCTGAAGAGAAGAAGAAAGTCCAGCCCCGAGTCTCTATCTTTGGCGGCAAAGCGGCCCCAGGTTACTGGATGGCTAAAACAATCATCCATTTAATCAATGAGGTCTCATCGGTCGTCAACAACGACGCGGATGTGGGTGATCTTCTGAAAGTCATTTTCGTCGAAGACTATAATGTCAGCAAGGCAGAGATTATTTGCCCAGCCTCCGACATCAGTGAGCATATTTCCACAGCTGGCACGGAGGCAAGTGGAACCAGCAACATGAAGTTCGTCCTCAACGGCGGTCTCATTATCGGAACCTGCGATGGTGCTAATGTAGGTCACCATTTCCTTCCTTCCTGAGCTAAATTATCGCCTCGTATCCTCCTCCACTCTAGCCCTACCTGATCCTCCCTGATACCTTACTAACCACGAACAGATCGAAATTACCCGCGAAATCGGCGAACAAAACATCTTCCTGTTTGGCAATCTCGCTGAAGACGTCGAAGAGATCCGGCACAAGCACATGTACGGTGGCTTCACTCTTGACCCGCACCTCGCCCGCGTTTTCGACGCCATTCGATCCGGCACTTTCGGCGAGCCCTCGCATTTCTCTGCCTTACTTGGGTCCATTGCCGAGCACGGCGACTACTACCTTGTTTCAGACGATTTCAGCTCGTACGTTACCACACAGGAGATGGTCGACGAGGCGTACAAGGACCGTGAAGAGTGGGTGAACAAGAGCATCACTAGCGTTGCTAGGATGGGATTCTTTTCTACCGACCGGGTGGTCAATGAGTATGCCGAGAGTATCTGGAACGTAGAGCCATTGGCCGTCAAAGATTATTAGGGCCTTTAAACTCCGACAGCTGATGCATTTCCGCGCTGTGAGCGCGCATTTCACGACCTTGCGAATGTTTTCCTGTCTGTACTAATGCCAATTATCATAATGTCCGTATGGATTTGTTGTTTTATTCTTGTCAAGCCTCAAAGTTGTCATTTCTCGAGCGGTCCCTAGGTTCCAACATAGGTAGACCTAGCTAGTGCATCTACCTTACAAGAGATTGTCGCCATGCCCATGTGACCTTCGAAGTGATGCCTCATCAAACTCGTCTCACTGAAGTAAAAAGCGTCGCCACTCTAATAATGCAATGCATCATGCTACAGTGTACATATCTTGACACATAGGCTAGCTATATAGGTTACTCGTTGAGTCAGTTCCCTAGCCCTAAGGATCCCTGCCCATATCCATCCATCAATGGCAAGCTTGCACCACCGTCTACCCAGAAGTCAACTCATCCATTCTCTTCTCCAATTCTGGTACAGCCCTCAAGTGGAGATCAAGCTCTTCCTTCTCACTAGAGGCACAAGCACAATTAGCATGAACTCATCCCAACAAAATCGAAGGCAAGTAAAAGAAAAGAGGGGAACTTACTCTTCCAACTTCATCCTCTTCTCCCAGTCCAACCCGGTAAATACGTACCCGCCCTGCCCATCAAACTGCAGAATCATCTTATGGTACTTCCACAGACTCCGACGATGCGAGACCGTCATGAGTGTAGTCCCCAGCTTCTTCGCAGTCTCGTACATGACGCGCTCGATCTCAAGCGTCACGGACGACGTACACTCGTCCAGAATCGCGAACTTCGGACGGTGGTAGAAGAGCCGCGCCATTGCGATTCGCTGCTGTAGACCGATGGAGAGGACGTCGCGCCATTCCTCCTCTGCGTCCCACCCGTCTGGTCGGTCGACGACAGAGTGGATTTCAACTATGGAGAGGATCTCGTAGAGGTCCGCGTCTGTTATGCCCTTTGCGCGCATCTCGCGCACGCCGTCGGGGTATATGACCTGCTGCCGGAGCGTGCCGCGGGAGAGGTAGGGACGTTGCGGGATGTAGAAGATGTCGTCGAAGCGGGGCTTCTTTACGCGGCCGCCGTAAACGGGCCAGAGGCCGCCTAGGATGCGGAAGAGGGAGGATTTCCCGCAGCCGTTGGGGCCAACGATAAGGAGGTGGTCGCCTGGGTGGACAGTGAAGGAGAGTTTGCGGACGAGGACGTCGCCGTTGGGGGAGACGATGGGGACGTCGGTAAATTCGATGACGGAGCTTTCTTCGATGATGCCGCGGCCGGAGAGCACGGCGGCGTTTTCCTCTGTTGAGGCGGAGGAGACGAGTTTCTTTTCGAAGCGCCCGGCTAGTAGGTCGTCCATTACGTCCATTAGGGAGGAGACGCGTGCTGTGTAGCCTGCCAACTCGGAGATTTCCTTGTAAGAAAACATTAGGCGGCCGAAGGCGTCGGAGGAGGAGAGGAGCATTCGTCTGTTGGTGACAAAACCTTTTGTAACTGTTAGATCTGATTCAAGGGCCATCGCCCAGTAGTGGGGAAGCAGTATGGACTCACTTTCTGTGCGGTCGCCCATGGTTTGGGTAACTTGACCGGGAATCCGGAAGAATACCGGTACACTACACAGAATCAAGCCCAGTGCGCCCCAGAAGTATTTGATGACGAAGTCCTCCATGAGTCCGTGGTACAAGCGCCTGCGCAGGATGCGGTTCACATGCTTTATGAGGGTGAAATAGCCTTTGTCCAGGGTGTCCTTCTCTGCCTCGTGACCATGGTAAAGAGCAATTTCCTCACTATAGTCAATCAACCTTGAATGAAGGAACCTGAACTCTCCTTCTAAGCGAGCTTCATCAGCAACATATTTGCCGAATGGCGGCGTCAGTGCGCGCATGACATTAGCAGATATTTGAACCAGGAGACTCATAATGAAGAGACCCTCACCACCGACACTCTTCGAGAGCGAGTAGTTGTAGATCGCCATGTCGAGAATCGGTTTGGCCAGGTTAGAGTATAGCTCCGCCAGGCTATCAGAGAATCGGGATACGTCAACTGTGATGAGTTGATCGGGGTTCTTGACGCGGTCGTCTAGAGCCGAGATCGCATAAAAGGTCATATTCGACAAGTATTTCCCATGAATGTGGTCGGTCAGGCGCTTTCGGTAGCTGAGTGCAAGCTTGCACTGGTGATAGGAAAGCTATTTGAGGGAACAAATTAGCTACGCTGAACTCTGACAGCGACTGGCCTTAGCCCCCGGGACCCATGCTACTCACCATAGAATTCGTAAAGGTCGCTGGCACAGCAACAATCATCCACCACACCAGCCCAAGCAAGAAATCCTTCCCTTTCCCCCGTACCAAGTTGCTAACAAGCCGCCCGTCCAGCTCGGCAACGTACAGACTGAGCAGCGTCCGGAACACCAGGAAAACACTATGGCTCGTGAGCAGCCGCAGCTCCTTACTCCGCCAACCCGGGATCACAATCTTCAATAGGCGTGCTAAGTTCCTGACGAATTCACGGTTCACCCCGACTTTCCTGCGCGGGTTGTCCCCGCCATCGCCGAGACTACTTGTTCCTGGCTTTCTCCGCAGATCCACCTGGTGTTGTGAGGCAGCCTTCTGCTCAGAGATGGCATTATGTATCCGTTTAGCGAGGGCAGCGAAGAGAGCGAGATAGACAGTGCGGGAGATATTGGTGCGGTGGCGGAGGTATAGTGATGCTAGGCTAGAGAAGATCTGCCGTATCGAGCGTTCCTGGGGGAGGAGCCTCGATTGAGCAGCCATGGCGACAGAGTGGCCGCTCACACGAGAACGAGAATGACTTTATCCAGAGTCAACGTAAGGCGACATGTCCGTTCGTATTGCTTCTATGAAGGGATGCGATGTCGCCGGAGTTGATAGAGGAAGGTTGAGATGAGATTGCTGGAGAGCGCGTGATTGGCATGTGAAGGCGAACGGGCCTCTCCGCAAAGCTGGGGTGGGACTCCAGACTCCGTTGGAGCCGAGGTTCGCCAAGGACCAGGGTCGAGTTCGCCCATGATGTCACCAGACACCGTGTTTACGGCCCTGGCCGGGCTTAAGGCATGATTGTCGAATCTCGTTGGTTATAGATTATATACTCAAGCATCATAGAAACAGAGTGGCCTACATATTTCTCACACAAAACGAGATTACACCTATATAGGTACAGAAAACTGGAATAAAATAGGAATATGCTATGCCAGATATACACGCTAATGACCATGAAAGAAGCGGAAGACATGTACCGTAAAGGGTATATAAAAGATCAACAATACAGTGGCCGATACAATAGAAAAAAGAAGTGATAGATCATGAAGCAGATGGCCGTTCCCGACCGATATTGCTAGCCCTCGCCCTATTAGTGTCCGACACCGAGGGCGTCCTTCTACCGCTATTGATTTGGGCAGCAATCTGGCTTTGTCTGAATCTCTCGTAGGCTTCTGAGTCTTGTCGTTGAATCGCCCATAGTTCCTCGACCGTGGATCCCAGCTCCTGGAAAGCCTTGTCGGCACCCACGCTCTCAAAGTGAGAGCGAGTCTGTTCTTCATGTAAACGATCCAGCTTATCCCGCAGTGCTGCAAACTGCGACTCGTCCATCATTTCGGACGACTCTCCTTCCTCTGCCTGATCTAGGGGTAGGAAATCGCGACGTATGTTTTGTCCAAGACGGTGAACATGACCTTCTTCAGAGGTCATTGCACGAGAGTAGAGGGATGTAATGGAACTCGCCCGTGACAACCGGACAGCGTATTGCTCGCCATCATCATCGTCGACCATGGTCTCATTGTCAGCGGCAACGCCAGCCGACTGGAGATTACCAATACTGGTAGCAAGATAGCTGTCGTCTCCAGAATTCTGAGAGCTTGTGTCCTGGGTTGGCTTTGGAGGCTGTGGTATGATCCGCGTCTCCGGGTATTCATCTTCAAAGCGCTGGATCATTTTCTGGAGCGTAAAATCAAGGAATTGGAGACGTCCTAGATGAACAAATTAGCAGCGTCCTATTACGAGAGATACGAGTAAAGGCTTACTATAATTGTCATCATTGCCCGCACGATCCTCGCGCACAAGTGCCGACTCAATCCTGGTGCGTATGCCACGAGCCGACTCCAGAAGGTTCTTAGACATATCGCGGGGGCGTTTGGCAGCCAAGGACCTCGACTTTCGATGCCTGGGTGTTGTTGTCCCACTTGGAGGACCAGACAAATCTCCTGGCATATGTTGATCAAGGTTACCAAGACACACCCCAAGAGCTTTGACCACACCTGTACCCCCAATGACATAGTCCTCATCTGGAGCAAGCTCGTCGTCCTCGTCAAGGCCTTCATCAGCAGTTCCATTACCAACAATATGCTGAAGGATCTCAGGGATCGGGACCGTGGTCCGTGGTTGTGACGGGTCGATGTTCTCAGAGAGCTCTTCAATAGCTCCGCCTTCGAGATTGTGAAGACAGTATGCGACAATTTGAGATGCCAAGGCTTTGACAACTTCGTTATTTTCGGCACTTGGGTCTTCAATATCAACAGCTATGATAGTCCTTGATACGCGCACTGCGGCAAGCAAAGATGCATAGACGGCGCACGCTTCTTCCTGAGCTTCCGGGTCCGTCGCTGATGCAAGAGCAACAATGGCGGGATTCTCCAATATGCTCAAGTGGCTTAGGCTCCGGCATTCAGGGAGAATCTCGGCAAGAGCTATTGTATGATCAGAAGAGAGGTTGACATCAGCCAAATGGATGCGTTTCAAATTGGGCATCTTAGGCAGAAAGCGTCTAAAAGTCGATAGCGCATCCGGTAGTGTCGAAAACAGTGCAGGGTTATGTGAAAAGTCGATAAACCGAATGTTTGGCAGCTGCGTGAATGCTTGGAGCAGGGGGTAGATGATGGAGGGAGTCAAGGAACAATCTGCCAGACTCAGCGCGTAAAGAGGCAAGTGGCTCTCGATCGCATCTGTGATGAGGTCCAAATCTTCACCTATGGGATTCCCGCCCAGATCCAAGCCTTCGCATTTGCCGGATTCTAGATAACGGACAACATGTTGCAAGCCTTCTCGCGTCACTCCATTATTGGCCAAGCCTAGCCTCCTCAAACCAACAGTTGTGGCAGCCTCACAAATCCTCTTTACCTCGTCCATGGTCGGCTTGCACTCGCTTAATAGCAATTCCTCAAGATGATCGCCACCAAATCGATTTGAGAGAGAATTCGAAAACACGGCTGCCACGTCGATGTGAGTGGATGCGGGGGTGGGACTCATTCCCCGCGGAGGTAAGTTTGTAGCATCATTGAGAGAAATGGTTGCTTTCGGCAGTGGGATGCCTGAAAGATCAATGGCTTTTAAAGACTTGGCGAGATGAATGAACAGACTGATGTGGCGCCATCCTTCCGTGCCTATCTTTGAATTATCCTTAAGAGATAGTTTTTCCACGACAGTATATCTTTCAATCTTCTCCTTTGGTTGGACGTTGCCTCCGCTGTTTTTCCCACGCCTACGCCTCATTTGCTCCACAGTTTTGGTAGAAAGCAGAGCGGAAAGTATAGAACGAACGGCATCATCTGTCAGGGCGCATTTCTCAAGGATCAATTTTCGTACTGGTACAACAGCCAGCCAATCGCTGAATGTGGCCATGTCCTCAGAAGTCATGGGAAAGTTGGTGAGGTTCAGGACAGCGACAGTTCCAGGTGATTCGGCGAGCGTTGACGATGGCGACGAGATCTCATCAACTATTCGTTTGAGGACAGGGGTTTCACGCAATTGGCAACATCGTCGATAGATTCGGACAGGGTCCGTTGTCGGGTGGCTTTGCGCTCCAGGCCGGGTGCCGCCAGGTGCGGTGTTTTTAGGATCGCCCTCATGATCATCAGCTGTCAGCTGTAGCGGAATCGAGCCGTTTGCCTCCGCTAGTCTGCGTTTCCTCTCTTTCCGTTCGCGTCTCTCCTCTTCTGATCTCTTTTTCTTTTCTTGCTTTCGTGTGGGCTCCTTGGCCTCGCTCTTGGGGTTGTCCTTGTTTGCTGGTGTTGCAGGGGGGCTGCTCTTCGGGGAGCCGTTCTCCTGCGCTGGTGTCTCTTTCTCCGCCGTTGTAGGTTGTGAAAGTTTCAGTTCCGCCTCGTCTTTACTTTTCGATTTCGAGTTGGATCGTTTCGGTTTGTGACCGTTTAGCTCGATAACATGGCGTCGTGCTGTGCTCGGGCTTTCTTCATCATAGTCACGGGGGGCTATACCCGCAATTTCGACGTCAACGCAAAAGGCGACCCGCCGCAGCTTCGCCGGATTCAGGTTCGGAACTTTACATCGATCCCGTTCTTTATCAATATTCAATGTGCGACGCTCGCAAACCGCACCGTTTCCAGCAGCTGGTTTTCCTCCTCCAGAGCCAGATGAGGACAGCTTCCGGAACGCGCTCTGCAAGAACGACGGCCCTCGAGGCGAGCTAGAAGTGAAAGGCGTATTTTCGTCCTTTTTCTCCTCTTCCTTATCTTTTGGCGAATATGCTGCTCCGAACGGGTTATGCATGTCCAGTTTCGAGGCGGTAGGGCTTGCTTTTGGCGCTGTCGGGGATTTCATGTGAGATTGCGACGGAGGGGTAGAGCCAGAGGAGAACTTGGAACTGATACTTGAGATCCATGAGCCTCGCCTTCCTATCGATTTCGGTGCAGTCTTTGTAAATGAGTCTGACGACGGGATTGTTCCGTTGCTTGCGGTGGATTCGCCATTCCGACTTTCCTTGTCCGCCCGCGAGTTGGCATTCTGTACGTCCGGTTTTACCGACGTCGAGCGGGAGGGGGCATCTGGTGCGATTGGCGAAGTATTGTCCGGGGGAGGTTTTTCGGGTTTGGCTTGCTGTGCCGCCGTGGTGTCGGCGTCGTTGCCAAAGGATGAGGCGGATCTGCAGCGAGAAAGATTGTTGTCTGCCGGGGTTAGATTGCTCAAATGCGGAGAACCAGGGCGAGCAAGTCGTACCTTTTTGAGAATGATGGAGCCAGCTCACATCAACTGTCTCGACGCCCTCCATTTCGACGTCACTGGTATCGTAGATGGACTTGGATGAATGAGCGGGAGCGCCGAGCCACCAGATCCTATCAACTGACAGGCATAACCCCCAATCCGCGGCGGAATTGAGATGGCTCTGGATGCAGAAAGATCTACTGTCTGTATCGCAGCTGGTTGTACTTGCAGGGAAGACGAAGATCTCCTTGAGTGTCTAGTAGCAGTGGTGGTTGCGAAGTTCCATTCTGACAATGCGGCAGAACAATGCGAAAATCATAGTATGACGTTAGGACGGGGAGATGGCTATGGGTGGATGGCAGGAAGGAAGCACAGAGTGAGCAGGCCAGATAAAGATTAGAAATTCAAAGTGACCAGGGTCCAGATGAAAAAATATGGATGGAGACCAAAGAACGGTTTTTTGAACCACGGCAAGAGCGATATTTCTCAGCTCCTTCTGTGTCTTCTGGGACCTTCCTGGGACCGCACCAGAGGCACAAGTCTTGGTGGGCAGCAGACCGACAGAGTAGTCCGTACGGCGGTTACTAGCGTATTTTTCAGCATTAAGCTTCTTGGGTCATGGCCGTTGGAGTAGTCGATGTCTGATTCAAGACAACCTCTCAGGCGCTGAGACTGTGTGGCTAGAAAGATTCTTGATTTCAGTCCGCTAGCCATCTAGAAGGACTTTTTACAGAGAGATCTCCAACACTCTGTTTGAGGTGGTCTTGGGGCTGTATACCAAGCAAAACTACCCAGATTCCGCTCGGCGGCCGGAGTCTCCTTTGATCTCCGGGCATCGGAAACCTGGATACCGTAGCGGGCTATCAGCTCTACTACTAGTGGTCTCCTTTTTCTAGAAGATCGCAAGTCCACATTCCACTACGCTTGATTAGCAACGATGATTCATTCTGCGCTGCTATTTCCGGCGGAATCCAGACGCTGAAGAAACTAGAGAGCCCTCCGTGTCTTATGCCTGAAATCAAATCGAAACGCATTTCTCAGCTAAGCCCGAAAAAATCACCGCACCAATACACCTTCTGCATCATTAGGTCACTGGTCCAGCTTCCCCGCCAAAGACTAGAAGCAAGCGCGCTAGCTAAGAAGGCTAGCCCATCGCCAAAATATACTAGAGAATTAGTCTAGGGCCCTGTTCTCTCTATGATGTCGCGAGTTACGAGGCAGGTTGTGCAAGCGCAAAAAAAGCAGGATGTCAGAATTCGTTAGAAATAATACCATCTGATCTCCTTAATGGTTACACAGAATGCCTTTGGTTAAGCATCTGTTGCATTGGTTGGCAGGACGCATGCGAGGACGATTACTGCACGGTTCATCCAGTTCTTCTTCGCCGGTTCTACGAGTCAACGGCCTCCGATTTCCATTCCTCGTATCCGGATTACCACTAGTAATATACCAGGAGGCAAACCGCAAAGTCAGGTGCTGGATGCCGCCGGTCTGTGGAGTCAGGGCATAGCATAGCAAAGCGACCATGCGATTTTACCTGCTGATCGCTGCTTTGGTTTTGGGAATACTGTCTCCATGTCTGATAACCTAGTTGACGCTTGCGTCATGGCGGCTGCAACTGCCTACCTGATCAACGTGTCATGCCATGATGGGTGATCAACGATCAAGTCAGGGACCAGAGTTGGGACTTGAGATTTAAGGCTGTTCAGATGCGGTGAGTTGTACTCCGGAGTAGCGGCCTTTCGCTTTGAGCCCGCTGTATCCTCTGCGGATCAGTGATGGATCTTTCGTGAATCACAAGAGAAGATACTCTATTTGGAAGCATGTTCCGAGTATCCGACGGCTCTCGCAGCAACAAAAATGCCGTACAAGCTCTCGAGGAAGAAAATGTTGGCGCAAACCATCCCTGTGTCCGCAAGATGCCGAAAAGTGGCCAAAATTCCTCAAATATAGCCCAGGAAAGTTGCGAGTCAGCGCAGTGGCGGGGGTGGCGGCAAGGCTTTGTGCAGCCATAGGTATACGAGTCTAGATCTAGTTGGAGTCTTTGGGCAGGCCCGCCAATTTATTGGAGGCTTCGAGGCTCGATTCGAGGGTCAAGGTTGAAAGAAAATTAAATGATTTCAATTCCCCGCGCCCGATAATGCTCCGGAAACAAGCCATAGTATAAAACAAACATGGTCATAAAGTCATCAAACTACAGGCAGGATAAGAGTATTCAAGAATCGCCGACTGGCAAGCCATGTATTGTTGGCAAAGTAAACTTTTCTGCTTCTAACTATCGCGCTCAAGTAGACATCAAGCACGATCAATCCGCCTTCCAGTCAAAGAAAACACATTTAAGCAGCAAGCTCACGGATCTTAGCCTCAATGCGAGCCTTCTTCTCATCATGAGAAAGCTTGGCAGTGCGGTACTTCTTGCTCTCAGCCTTCCACTCCTCCTTGGTCTTCTTGGGGCCCTCGGACTCGACCTTCTTGAAGGGGTCCTCACGGATAGCCTTGTGGGCCTCGGTGTAGAGGTCCTCGATGTCACCAGCATCGACCTCGTTCTCGGTGTACTTGTGGAACTGGCCACGGAAACGCTCCTCGTCGTCGTCGGCAAGACCCTCCATGTACTCGGCAACGTGGCCACCGAAGATGTAGCTGCGGAGAGTCTCGGCGTCGAGCTCCTCAGCTTCGATGTCGTAACCGGGGAAGCGGCTCTCGGAGTGGGGGATGAAGATACCACCGTCGGAGGCACCCTTCATGGCACCGAAGACACGGGCACCAGTGGAAGTACGGGCAAGACCAACGTCAAGGAAGGCCTTGAAGGGGCGGCGGGAACCCTCGTCGGTCTCAGCAGCCTCGGTGAGAGAGAACTCTCCATCGGGCTCCTCAACACCGGTGAAGTCCTCGTCGAGGCCGAGCTTCTTGAGGGTACGGCGGGCAAGGAGGAGACCGGTGGCGTAGGCAGCAGCCCAGTTGGTCAGACCGTTGGTGATGCCATAGGCCTTGAGCTCGTGGGAGTAGGCGCTGGCGAAGACCTTGTCACCAGTGAGCTCGGAGTAGACGATCTGGGTGACGATGTCGCGGTTGGTGAAGCGGACGACTAGGCGGTACTTGGGAGCGTTGTACTTGTTCTTGGCCTGGGTGATAAGGCGCTTACGAGCATAGTAGTCGGTCTTTCCCTCTCTGCGACGGCGGTACTTGGTCTGGTAGCGGCTGCAAAAGGATTAGCGGGCTTTCTTAGATTCGGGTGTGCAATCCTTACCTGTAGTACGCGCTGGACTTGACGGTCTTTCCGTAGGGGGCCTACAGACAGTCGTTCGAGTCAGCAATTTGCGCTTCAGAAAACCCTCATCCGAAGCATCTTGCAGAGACCCGAAAATCACGAGAAAAACTCATGCTTTCGAAAGATAGGCCAGATAGAGTACGACAGGTGTCGCCATTCCTCAAGAATGGCAGTATAAACTCACCATTTTGACTATTGGGCTGGTTGTCGACGTTGCCTTGCAGAGAGATCAAGAATTTCGGGGGATGATCTATTTGTGCCAGGCATTGTGGATTGTCGCTTAGCGGGTCCCGCAGCAGTTCTGATTTGCGGGTGGGCGACGACTTGGACTCGACCCCAGGATTCAGGAACGAGAACACCAATTTTGTCTTGAACTCTTGATTGAAATAATAAAATTAGCTGGAATGATTGTTCTATGCTTGAATATCTATCTTGTGCTATGTGTTCCGGCTATACCTCCCAAAAAACTGCTTCTCCCTCATAGTTTAGCCTGACTGTCAAACAACTGAAGCCCAGTAACCTTCTCCAGCTCTCTGACTGCGTCTTCTATATGCCCCAAATTCACTTTGATGGTTCTCATCCCGATAGCCTTTGCAGGCTTCAGATTCTGGCCAATGTCATCCAAGAAAACCACGTCACCTGCCTGGACAGGCTGCTTCAACCCCTTTCTCCGAGCAGCAGCGTTCATTTCCTCTAAAGCAACCTTGTATATCTTCGGGTCCGGTTTTCTGAGACCAGTATGTGCGGACGAGATGAAAAAGTCGAACAGGGTCTTGCGTCCAATGGTGTCGTCGTTAAATTCATGACCGTCGGGAAAGATGACAGTATTAGACAATGCCCCAAGGATGAACTGGCCGGACTCCTTCAGCTTCTTGAGCGCCGGCCACATGAATCTGTCAGGCGTTCTAGATATCCTCATCATCTCCCAGAATAGCCATTCTGCGTCAATCTCAGGCAACGGCGGGCTTGCATCTAGCACTTTGCTGGGGTTCTTTTCTCGAAGACCTTCGTTGAATAGCTTCCATAGCTTAGGGTCCCGTAAGTCTTTATTGAAGCCGGTGAAGAAATCCGCGTCCATCTTGATGTCTCCCCGCTCCAGTCTATGCCAACTGCCATGAGGCGATGTGCGGGAGATGCTGAAATTCACCCACCCAGGGGGTATATTGTTGGCAACCTCATAGTCTAAGATAGCTTGGAATGGCGACACGACCTGACAGTATATTAGCACCTGCAGTCGGGCCCTAGGGATATCGCAGCTGCTTACACAGACGCCTCCAATATCGAATAGCAGGCCTACCGGCCGTTGGTTTTTCGCCATGACGAAGCAGCGAAATATGATTAGCTGCTTTTATTATGAGATTATCGATACTGCCCTGCACTTAAGGGGATGTATATTGAGAAATGCTTTCACTGAAGTTGTTGCGTTTCCTGCGACTTTGCGGAGTAGGATGTGGTTACCGAGGTATATATCGGCCATAGGCCATGGCTCACGGAATCATTTACGTCGCTTGTTCTACCACTTTCATCCCCAAAGCGTCGCACCACACAGACCCATCGCAAATAACTTTTATCTGAGCTATATCGTCTTACTCTATCCGCCACATTAGCGACGCATACTACTGACATTGGATACTTCCACATTCCATTTGCGCTACCACCGGCTCACGTGATCAAGTCTTTTATCGATAACGGCGCGTCCCACGCGCTGAGGAGATGCTTCTTCTTAGCTTTCGCATTGCAGTCATTATGGGGCCATGGAGTCCTCTCGGTCCATTTCCGAATTGAAATCGTCGTTTATCAGGACGCAGGTCCGTATTTTGTCTGAAAGCCTCGAAGCCCCGGAGGATTGGCGAAGTTATGCCGCCGAACCAGCAGAGGAAGACCTGAGCGACAAAGTGGTTGGTGATGTACTGCAGAAATGTAAGTACAATGTACGTTCCTTGCTGTTCTCCCAACAAGCATAATCTGTGCGATTCCTAGCATAATGCTCCGGCCGTATTTAAGACCTTACTTTTGTTCTGCATGCTCGAATTCAACTAACGTTGCGCCTCAGTAAACGCAGCGTTGAAACAACACAATCGAGTTATATACTCCTCTCAGGCGATTCAGCATGTGGCGCAACAGATTGCAAGTCTGTACTGGTCCTCGGTCAGCCAGGCTAGCCGTGAGGTAACCTCACTGGAAAGAGGTGTTGACAAAACCGTCGATTTGTCCAGCCACCCGTGAGCCTCGCTCTTTTTTTCCGTCCGCTGCATTCAGCTGACACGTTTTCAGAAACATTACTCAGCTTCCAGGCGAGCTGTATGACCAATCCGCAAGCGAAGAGGAAAGGCTTAGGTTCGCACCCCTGTCCGGCGAATTTCAGTTTTATCCGGCTCACCGTTGTACAGGTACAAGCGCTTACGAGAACGTCTTGCGAACCTTGATCATCAGCACCAACAGCGACAGCGGCGCCTGGACCAATTGCGACTGCTGCAGCGTCTCCTACAACCGTTCCGTGAACCTCAGAAAAATGTTCAACCCAATCTTGTCACGAGGGACGGTGAATTAGCCCGGGAAATAGAGAAGATGCGGATGCTGGTCGCACGGGTTAGTGGTCGCATTGCGCAGAGCCAGGCGGCTAACAACAATGGCGGAAACGAGGCTTCATATGTGCTAAACTCAGAGCAGAAGCTCGCGGCGCTTCTGGACATGGATTAACAGAGTCAATGCTTATGTTGCTCGGCCATTCCCAGAACCCGGGGTGCTTTTATGATGTATCCGTAGATCCCTGCAATATCTTGTTGACATAATCCTGGTGATATCTAGTTTCTGCCTGGTCCAGTAGCACAGAAACGCCGAAAGAACCGACAGGAAACGAGCAACTAACCCCGTATATCTCACAGACCGAAGAGAGTTTCGAATTATTGCCTATTTTTCTGGAGAGAAGTGCAAGGGGGAAACTGTAGGCACTTGGAACTAACTGCAGCTGCGACTGTGACAGAGTGTTAAAGAAAATGAAAAAAAAAAACACCAAACACTCTTCCCTTCTGCCACAGACCTTACTTCTCACAGCCCACATAGGGTAGTTTCCATTATCCTTACAGCGATATCTCCCTATTATTCTGACCACGGTCTGTCTTTGTGATGGAAGGTCTATGTGAGGACGCCCCATTCAGTGGCTCCCTTGAGACTGGGGCTCGGGATTTATCATCCGAAACTCCGACGCTTGACTGTTTTGGTGAAGGTGTCCCCCCAGCTCCAGTTCCAGACAGTGCTTCTCTACTATTTTATCTCCAGCGCCCAGCTCAGCAACACAACGCGAAAGCAAGGCCGGTAACAACATCTAATCGAGCCCCATTTCCCGTATCGAGGTCTATCCCTCGCCTATCCACCTTCCAGAGCAACGAAAACGCCCTTCCACCCGACACCATCGCTGAGTCTACGCCCTCTAGTGCTTCGAAGGCACCGTTTGTGCGTGGGCATCGTCGTCGATCCACTCACGTTAGTCGTCGAGACCTTGAGAAATTCAGAAAGGAGGTCTTGGGCGTGGAATCGACCGGGTTCGAATCCGACGACGAAGGCGCGCTCAATCCGAACAGCAAGGAATTCGAGTCCCAATTAGCAGAATTGAATCAGGCTTTCGACGCCGCGACAATGTCTATGAACAGTGGTAGCAGCAACTCTAGCTCGGGAATCTATTCCAACTACGATAACTCTGCTGCGGGACCCTCGAACATGTCCGGAGTTCCCCGCCAGCCCATCCCCTCACCAATGGCTACCCCACCTCCTCAAGTGAACGGCGGCGGAATAGCTGGGATGAATGGCGGAGTACCGATGAATGCCGGACACCAGATGGATTTGCGTCATCTGTTTGATATGGTACTGGAGCTTAGCGACGTGCTGAAGAACAATCGCGATATGACCAAAAGTATCGTCTCCAGCGCAGAGGAGATTATGGTGTGTTACCTGCTCTTGCATGATGATGTGCGCTGACAATGTCAGAAACGTTCTGCTTCAGAAGGAACCAGTCCAAGCATCCAGCAGGTTAACGGGGAAATATCTGGTAAGTCTGATCGTATACGGGAAAGTGCTGGCATTAATGAGTTAGGTACTCGTATTGCCGAGCTTGAGCGTGCGCTCGCCAAGGAGAAGCGTACCGTGGAGATTTTAAAAACCGAGCAGATAGAAAACACCAAGCTGATCGGAGAATACGAGGCGGCTGTTGGCACGATGGTTGAGCAGATTCGCAATTACTGCCACAACAATAACATGCACTACTTGTCTCAGAAACGCCATTACAACAATCTCCTCCAGGCGGAGCGCGATGCCCACCTGGAAAGCCGGTTGGACCGTGACCATTGGCATGCGCAGACGCTGAAGTGCGCCGAGATGATCCGCACTGCTTATCGTCTTCGTTGCGAAGAGGAAGAAATGCCTATCCGTATCGTTGCCGGCCTTCAGAACGAGGTCCGTGCCTACCGTAATGCTCTAGGCATGGAGCCTGAGAAGCCAGAGGAAGAATACGGCTGGGAGATCCTAAAGGACGTACCCGGAGGCTCCGATTGAGGCATCGTGATTTTGCGGACGTTACATGAGTTATGATCATTTTCGACACATTTCGTTTTCATTCGGGATTGGCGTTTTGGGTACTCTTTACTCGGTTTAGCAGTTCGCTCGTGAAGGATACCCATCTTTGCATGACTTGCGTGTACTCTTTCTAATCTTGACACGGCTGCTAGGGCTTTCAATCTTCGCGACTGCTGCATTATTCGGTGGTGCCGGTCGCTCCGGAGACCAGTACGTTGCGAGACAGAACGCCTTGCTAAATAAACTGTCAGATACCTTGACCCTAATCAAGGATTTCTCAATTGAGGGAATGCCAACACCACTATGTACAATACAACGTTGAACGCAATCTTCTTTTTGCACTCGCTCAATCCGTATAAAACACCTCCTCAAGAACTTTCCACCACCCGGGCCCCTCCGCACTACCAACAGCCCCTTCAACCGGACTCTCCTGCATCCCATCCGTCATCGCCCACCACTCCCGCACCTTGGGGTTCGCCGCCATCTTCTGCATATCACCCTCGTAGTCCTCTCCCACGTACTTGAACGTCGCAAACAGCGTGCGCTCGTTGTCAAAGAATATGGAGTCTGCACGCGCTATGGTTAGCGCTCTCCGCAAACTCTCTAAGGAGGAGGAGAGATAAACGCACAATCACGGATATTACACTCCTTGATCTGCTGTAGGACCTCGGGCCAGACGTTCGCGTGGCATTCTCTGTAGGCGGCCACGGCCGAGGGCTTGAGATGCACGATCTGGGCGATGCGGCGGGGCATTTTGCTCTTCTTTCTTTCTGTGCCGGGGTAGATGTTGGGGTTTGATTCAGCAAATATGTTGCTTGATGCAGCTGAAGAGGGGATGTGAGGGGTTCCTATACCTGGCGTTGCTGTGCCCCTCAGTTCGGGGGGTATTAGCCCGAGGTATGGGGCATGGTCTGGATGTAGTACGGAGTAGGTAGGTCTAGGGTCTAGTGTGGGGCTATGGATCTCTACTATGAGCAATGAAGTATAGAAGATGTGGATCTAGACTATTGAGATACTTGAATTCAAGGTGTATGTATTTCGAGTGAATCATCACGCTCAATCTAGTGCAGTGCATATGCCATGGTATCATATAATAACGCTAAGCCCAAAACCCGGACCAACAGTACAGAACAGAACTCCAACAAAAAACGCTCGTGAAATATCAAGAAGGGAGTGATTATTCCCTCATCTGGCTCTTCGGCACAGGTCTGACCCAGGAAACTGAGAGGTGTACGGCGATGGATATCACGCCTAGGATCCAGATGCCGCGCGCGTAGTCGTGGTGGCTGTAGCGGAAGATGACGGCGAAGATGATGCCGCCTAGGTTACCGAAGCCGCCGACCATGCCGGATACGATTCCTGGATGTATTGTTAGTTTCTTGACCTTTTTCTCAATTAATGGAAGGATAAGCGCATACCATTAGCATAAGGGTGAACATGTGGCACAAGCGCAAAGATCGCGCCGTTGCAGCTCTCCAAGAAGAACGCCAACCCAGCCGTAAGGCCGAACATGGTCGCCTCGGACTTCGGATCCGAAAGACCCATGGCAATCATGAACGCGCCCATGACAACGCCCAGGAACGAAAGAAGGAGCTTCTTCGCCCAGGGCGTGTCCGTCTTGCGGTACAGGAAATCGGCCAGAAACCCGCCTGCAGGGCGGCAGATGATGTTCAGAAACCCGAACATAGCCGCCCACTCGCCTGTCTTTGTTTGTCCCATGTACGGGAAGTTCTTGTCGTAGTAGTCGCCCAGTATGGAGTTGATTGCGAGTTCTGAGCCGAAGGAGCAGGCGTAAGGGATTGCGACGGCCATTGTTGCGAGGCTGAAGACGACGTTGAGGGCTTCCTTGAGAGAGGGGGAGGCGACTGCGTCGGTGCGGAGGGCGTCGAGTTGGCCTAGGGCTTGTGACTGGGATTCCATGGGGTTAGGGGTTTGGGCGCCTTTCTTTTCGATGTCGGTCATGATGTTCGTGATTGAGGGGCGGCTGGACTGGGCGCCGGAGGTACTGGAGCTCAGGTCGATGATGTTGCCTTTTGATGTGTTGGCGGTCTCCTCTTTCATCCAGATGTGTCGCTCGGACCACTTTCCTGTGGGTGTGTCGTCGCAGGTGAAGAGCATGCCCAGGGCTGCAGTGACGATGAGGATGAAGGGCATTACGTAGGCCACGCGCCAGGCCTTGTGTGCGGGGAGGCCTTGGTCGTGGACGAGAGAGTCGAAGATGGCTGGCATGACGAAGTAGGTGATACCTCCGCCGGCATTACCTAGACCGGCAGCTAGGGAGTTGGCGGTTCCAACGATCTTCTTGTCAAAGAAGCCGGTGCACCAGACTTGGCAGGGGACGAATGTGCCGCCAAGGATGCCGATGAAGAAGCGAAGGGCAATTAGTCCTTGCGGTGTTGTGACGAGACCGGCCATCGCGGTGGGGATAGAGCCCACGAGCAATAGGCCGATAAAGACTAGACGAGGGCCAAAGCGATCACATAGTGGTCCGCAAACAAGGCGTACCAGCAACCTGGTGGATGTTAGAGTGCCTCTGTCAATGGTTGTAAAGGAAACCTACGTAGCCAGTAGAGCAATAATGTTTGAGTTTGCAATTTGTGTTTGGGACATGTTCAGGTCATCGCGGATGGTGACGGTCAACTAGAAGGCATCGGCGTTAGAATGCCTCCGTCCCAGCTAATGGGTGAAATGGGAGGAGACTTACCAAAGGAGGAAAGGCATACCATGAGAGGAATGCAAGCATGAAACCGAACCATGAGAAGAAGAAGACTCGGCCATATGTGTCGAATGGGTTTAGAACTGGGATGGAGAGGGCTTTGCGGTTGTTAGGGTTGACCTCAGGCGAGGCTACCATGAGCTTGACGAACTCCATGTCTCTGGATAGTTTCGTCCGATCTGGTCAAAAGATAACGGCACTAGAGCTAGCTCGACCTGTCGAGAAATGGATCGTGCCGGCAATACCTCCAGGGTATATCAAGAGCAAATAGGACAGATGTTATTGGAAGAAAGGGCACTGCAGTTCATAAAAGGGTATCAAACAGGCTAGACAATTCGCTTGATTCTTATCCTGCATCACGGTCAGAACAACGAAAGACGACCTGCTATATAAACGACAGACACAACCATGACTCGGAAACGAATCACGTCTGACTGAAAATAGATTGTCATGTATCTCCCCGGGATATCAGAGTGTCGTCAGGGCTAGGGACGCTCGGGAGTCAGCACGAGAATGCCATTATCGAACGCCCCTGAACCCGATAGACGATTAGAAATGGCAGCCCGATAGATGTATCCTCGATATTCGTAACGCGAAAGGCGCAAAATCGACATTAATCGAAACCGAATAGGGCAAGGTTTCCCTCAGCCAGCGTCGATCCGCATCCACTCAGCGAGCTCCAAAGCAACGGTGCCCCGTGGGATATTCAAGCCATGCCCCATATTCAGACGAGCAGGCGCCAGGCTGGCAGGCGGCGGAGGAGACCAGGCCGTGAACGTGAAAGTGGTGTGTGACTGAAGAGCGCTATCAGGACATCGAGATAAGGAAAGGAAGTATACGACCCACAGGCCGGATCCTCATCTCGAACAAAGTTTGGGTCTTCCGATAAGGCCGTTCAGCCTGCCGGCGGAGTGGCAGCACAGACTCCGCGGCGGGTAGGCAGCTGGAACCGAACGCAGCGGTTTTGTCTGAGTCGAGACCCGTCCATGTGGCCGTTTGGCGAGCGGCGTAAAAAGCAATTCTGCAGCCGTTTGAGCGAGTCGCTTGGTGTGTGTGCATGGAACAGACCATGACCGTCCATCATCTCCTCGGAGATCAAACCCAAGCTTTCAATTGCCCATGCAGTGCGAGTTGGACGGTCTGACAGCTCCACGGGGAAGGTCCCTTGTCCCTGTTTCGTATGCCACCATGATGACGAGGGTGCATTTGGAAGTCGGACAAGAACCAGGGACCCGTGTTGAATTGCTCCGCGGAGATCTCGAGGGGCAAATGGGCCCTTTTGTAGGGGTGTTATCGGGGCAGGAGGACTACGGAAGGAAAAATGGGTCTGACTGAGTCGAAAAGATAACAGTATCGCCAGCCAATCACGTCAAAGGTAACGTGAGCAGTTGCCTTAGCCTCAGCATCATCCATTTGGCCATAGATACGAAGGTTGCATAGAGTCAATATCAGAAATCATACGTTTAAGGCATACAGTTTAATTGATGTCTCCATAAGCCCTGAAAGTCATTGACGAGATTCATCGAGGTCATGATATAGTCAAAAAATTGTATTCAACACTAGGTATAATGCATAGAACCGCCCCTCTCACAACGCCGTGAACCCAATGAACATGCCCGCCATAGTATCACATCATAACATACGTATCCACATCGTCAGCTCACCAATCTATATTGTTTCTAGTAGACGCGGCTGACTTTTTGCCTTCAATCCCGTTGGCGCCAGCCCTCTTCCCCTTCATCCCAGCATTGCTATACTTCTTGTCATACGCCTCGAATGGGTCCGTAGCTTCACCCTTCTTCACCTTCCACCTCTCCGTTCCAAGAAGGGCATCGAGCTCTTCCACTGGCGGAAGCTTCATGTAGATCCAGCCATCGTCCCGTTCCTCGACCGGGAACGTGGCAATGTTCATTTCTTCATCGTTCTGGCAACGGCCCGCCTGTTCGCCGTTGAGTTCGTAGTTCCGCTTGTGGTACGGGCAGGAGACCCAGTAATTGCCATTGTCGTCGTCTCCGATCAGACCATCGGACAAGACAAAGGTCCGTTTGTGGGGGCACATCTGCTGCGTAGCGTAGTATTTGCCCTTGACCTTGAAAATGGCTAATTGGGTATCACCGCGCTTGATATTGGCAGACGAGATTGCAGGTGGGCCGTCAGAGAAGTAGTCGGCCTTGAGAACGGGCTGCCATGAGAGACTAGACCACTGGTGACCCTTGAAGTCCTCATTCGCACCATTCTGCGGCCAATAAGTCGGGCGCACTTGCTCGCGCTCTTTGACAATCTCCACTGTGTCAACTGTCTCATCGGTGTTGGCAAACTGCTGGAAGTACTTGCGCCGCTTGGGATTGTTGACCGTCTCGGTCCATTCGCAAAAGTAGCTGTCAACAAGTTCCTGCATCTGGCGCTCCATTTCCGCTGCTATGCCGAGTTTATCATTGAGGACAACATCCTTGAGGTATTCGATTCCGCCGGGAAGGCTTTCAAGCCATCGCGCAGTCCGCTGGAGCTTGTCTGCGGTACGAATGTAGAAAATAACGTAGCGGTCCAGGATAGGAATAACATCCTCAGGTGGCACGTCCTTGGCGAGCAGCTCCGAGTGTCGAGGTTTGGCACCTCCGTTTCCACCAACAAAGATGTTGAACCCCTTCTCAGTAGCAATAAGACCGAAGCTTTTTTCATGTTAGCAGGTTGAATACAAAGAAAATGGCGTGGTACTCACTCCTTGTTTTGCGCTTCGGCACACTCTCGAACACAGCCAGAGACGGCACCCTTGAACTTGTGAGGAGCTCGGATACTCTTGTATCGTTGCTCCAGTCGGATGGCCATACCAACACTGTCTCCTACACCGAATCGGCACCAGGTAGTTCCGACACAGCTCTGAGTAAAGTTAGCGAAGCCGCAGTATACAAAGTGTAAATCGTGTCTCACCTTGATGGTTCGCAGTGACTTTGCATAAGCGTGACCACTCTCAAGACCAGCATCGACGAGCTCAGTCCAGATGCCCAGTAGATCCTGCTTCTTAGCACCGAACATATCAATACGCTGACCACCAGTGATCTTGCAGTATAAGTCGTATTTTTTAGCCACCTGTCCAATCGCAATCAATTTGTCGGCCGTGATTTCACCACCAGGAACTCGAGGGACAACGGAGAATGTTCCGTTTCTCTGAATGTTGGCGAGGAATCTGTCGTTGGTTTCTTGAAGCTCGTGGTATTCCATGTCCATAAGATGGGGGTTGAAGAGACTCGAGAGGATAGAACCGATCGCGGGCTTGCAGATCTCACATCCAAGAGAGTCGGCGCACTTTCCAACCGACCTCATCACGTCGACAAAAGTTTTCAGCTGTTGGATTGCGATGACATTGTAGAGGTCCGCTCGGGAGTATGGAATGTGAACACACACTGCACATTATTAGCGAGAGCATCGAATTTAGTGCGAAGAGCATACAGTTGTTTGAGACTTCTTGACCCATGTCCAGCATGGTCTTGTTGAAGATTGACTGCACCAGAGGCATGCAACCGCCACAGCCAGTTCCCGCTTTGGTGCACGACTTGACATCTGCTATCGTCTTGCAGGTACCGGCCTTGACGCTCTCGACAACGTCACCCTTGGTCACATTGTGACACGAGCAGATTTGGGTACTGTCGTCACTGTTTATGGGTTAATAAACAATGGTCAAGTCCAAGTAAGAAAGGAGAACGACTTACAGATCGTCCGCATTTTCCTCTCCGCCACTTTGAGCGCCGAGGATAAATTCGCTGGGTGGTACCTCCAAAGGCTTTTGAGACTTGACCATCTGGTTCAACTTGACATAGTCCTTGGTGTCGCCAATCATCATGCCGCCCAGAAGGTATTTTCCATCCATAGTGAATAAGTACTTCTTATAGACTCCACCAAAAGGATCTCTATACGTTAAAGCTTTGACATGAGGCTCTTCCTCAGCCGCCAGGTCTGCAGCGCCAATATCATCCGCAGATGGCCGCTGGCCAGGAAGGAACTTGGGTCCATCTCTATCGGCGAAGAAGTCGCCAAAGCTGGCAACATCAACTCCCAACAGCTTGAGTTTCGTGCTGAGGTCCGGTCTGTTGAATTTCTTAGGCTCTTTGTCGGGGTTCGTCAAGTTGAATGAGAGTACATCGGCCATCTCGATTCCGGGCGCAATGATACCGAATGTCTGGTTCTCCCAGCTGGCACACTCGCCAATGGCGTAGATGTCGTCAACCGATGTCCGCAAGCTCTCGTCGATAACGAAGCCACCACGCTTGGCGCATTGGATCCCGGCGTTTGCCCCCAGTTCATCTCGCGGCCGAATGCCGATCTGCAATCAAAGTCAGCACCTTTAAGAAACTAAGTCATGGGAACATACGGCAAAGCAGATGCAAGAACAGTCAATCTCCTGGCCGTCCTCGAAGAGTATACCCGTCACATTGTTGTCATCGTCAGTGTGAATCTTGGCAACTCGCTTCTCGTGAAGCACTTCCAGGCCAAGGTCTCTGATTTTCTTGGTCACCAGAGAACCGGCATCCCCATCGAGCTGTCTGGCGAGCACCCATTTGTTGCGGTCTATTAACTTGACACTACCAAAGTCTTCGAGATCTGTCATGGCTTTAGCGGCTTCCAGACCAAGCAAACCACCTCCAACCGTGACACCGGTCGATCCCTTATGTTTAGCAGCAAACTCCATGAGGCGTTCCAAGTCGGAAATGGTACGGTAAACGAAAATACCCTTGGCATCGTGGCCGGGTGTGTGGGTAGGAAGGACGGCATCTGAGCCAGTGGCGAGAATGAGGGTATCATATGAAACAATATCACCATTCGAGGTCTTGACGGTCTTATGTTGGGGGGCGACATCGGTTACTCGGGTGTTGAGATAGTAGTCGAACGATCGGTCTTTGAATGAGCCGTACTGCGAGAAGGGAAGTAAGTTAGCTTCAACCAAAATCCAGACTTTGAATTCCATACCCATTCTTTTGGGTTCAGATATAGATCTTCGATCTTGCGGTGCTCGAAGTATGATGATAAGCCCACGCGGTTGTAGGCAATATGCGGCTCTTCTCCAATAACGACAATGTCGTATTTGCGTCTTTCTGAATCTAGCTTGACAAGTTTCTCACTGCAGAGCGAGATAGTCAGTATGGTCCGAGCATCGTGAGCTCGTGACGTTGAGTTACATACATGAACGCAACCGCAACCATGCCCAATCCCACAACTACGATCTTCTGGCGCCGGTTGGGATCCCGCTCGAAGGTCCCTTGATGTGTAGTGGGGTCAACCCCATCGATGACAGTGATGCCATTCTGAGCACTGGTAGCAACGGTCTCGCCGTTCCGGGGACCGTCTATTAAGGGCATGATGTCGGGGGCGGGGGAAAAGCTGGGGAATCTGAGAAAAGAAACTCCTAGAAACGGCCGCGGGCGACATGCCCAGCTTCATATATCGCAGATCCATTGAGTGGCACGACGAGTGACCAACGACTTGGTACCTGTATCTCCGTGGCATTGGGAACATGAGATAATCGAATGGGCCAATGGCTAGGTAATGCCACGCGAATCAGCGATCTCGCAATAGACAACAGTCATCCTCATTGAACGCCACGAGGGTCTTGAGACTGGAGTGGACAGGAAGTATGGCTAAGGGCATGGACGATAATGATCCGGCGATAAGAATAGCTCTGACTCTGGCGCTGTGGATGTTGTGGATGCCATGCTTCCATGCTGGCTTGAGTCTCCGCGGAGTTGTGCTGGAGATGTTGACTGCAGCCAGGCCCCGCTGTCTGATTGGCTGGGTCAGGGCCATGATCTCCCGCTTATCCGCTTATCTCCACCGGCTCAGAGATAAGAGATTCCGAGGATCTGATTTGTGTGTCTGTCAACGACAATCGAGCCCTATCTCTGCCCTCGATCAAATGGGACACGCTCCAAAAGTCATCGATCCAAGTAATAAACCACCGATGAGATCATCCTAAGATCAGATCGACTCTGAGTAATACCCATTGCTCATGATCTGGACACTCAGTTCTCAAAGTGACTTTGTTGGTGGCAGCAGACAGTCGTCGAGCTCATGTCATCCGTTCATGCCCACGCCATAGAAGAAGCAATTGCCACCGGATCGTCCTTCTGCACGAGTAAGAATGGAGGAAATGCCAGTGGCCAAATCCTTTGAGTCGTCAATGCTGTTGTTGTCAAGCCTTGTGGTAACTTGGTAAGGGCTTGCATCCGTGCCGGCCCGCGGAGATGAAGGTGGACCGCGAAATTCCAGCCTTTGCCTGCTGTCCTGAAAATTAGAAAACGAAATAACATCTTTCTCCGAGGCTGCAAAATGCATTCTTGAAGGCCGTCAAATCCCGCAGACCCCTGTATTTGATGACTACATACCTCGCACGCCCGCCTGCTGTCTACCCGTGCACATAATGCTGATCTAGCCTGGTCTTAAATCTATCATATCTACCAGTTCCTCCTCGAACCTTTAGGGACCTCCCCACTCTATACTTACATACTCCGGAGTATCTATACTGTACTCATACTCTCACATAATGTCCACCACTATCACCCAAGTCCTGACGGACTCAATACCCAAGACCCTCAAAACCGCCCAGATCAAAATTGAAGAGCAGGAAATTCCAACGCCCGCTACTGCAGACATTCCCTTGCCCCCGCCATCCAAAGAGCCCTCCGAGGTCCTGAGTCTAGATCAAGCTACACCAGACAGCCATGTCCGACGAGATCCACGACTGATCCGATTAACCGGCGTTCATCCATTCAATGTCGAGCCCCCATTGACGCCGCTATTCAAAGAAGGCTTCTTGACATCTCCTGAACTATTCTACGTTCGAAACCATGGTCCGGTACCACAAGTTCGAGATGAAGACATCCCTAATTGGGAAATCAGTATCGAGGGGTTCGTCCTTCCCTCTTTCACTTGGTGGTTCAACCCTAACAAACTCTAGACTCGTCGAGAACCCCATCACCCTCAGCTTCAAGCAAATCTTGCAGAATTACGACCAGATCACAGCACCAATTACTCTAGTATGTGCCGGTAACAGGCGCAAGGAGCAAAACACCGTCCGCAAATCAAAAGGTTTCTCATGGGGCTCGGCTGGTCTGTCCACTGCCCTCTTCACAGGGCCTATGATGGCCGATGTCATCAAGAGTGCTAAGCCTCTGCGCAAGGCAAAGTATGTCTGTATGGAGGGTGCTGATAAGTTGGTATGTCTGATCAAGCTAACCCTAAAGCAAGACGCCGGAAGTATCAGACTGCTAACTTTCACAGCCAAACGGGCACTACGGAACATCAATCAAGTTGAACTGGGTCATGGATCCTAACAAAGGTATCATGCTCGCACACAAGATGAACGGTGAAGACTTGAGACCCGACCACGGTCGTCCGCTGAGAGCCGTCGTACCAGGCCAGATTGGAGGCCGCAGTGTCAAGTGGTTGAAGAAGCTTATTATCACCGATGCTCCCAGTGACAACTGGTACCATATCTATGACAACAGGGTGCTACCGTACGTCCCATAATTGCGACTGCTATTCCTCGCTAACATCCGATAGTACCATGGTTACACCAGACATGTCCTCCCAGGACCCCTCATGGTGGCGCGATGAACGATACGCCATCTACGATCTCAACGTCAACTCAGCCGCCGCATACCCGCAACACAAGGAGACCCTCGACCTCGCCACTGCAAGACCAATCTACACAGCGAAAGGATACGCTTACGCTGGCGGTGGTCGCCGGATCACTCGCGTTGAGATTTCACTGGACAAGGGCAAATGTATGTTACCATTCATCACCCTACTATCCCTGGCCTCCCACTAACTCCTCTCAGCATGGCGCCTCGCCAACATCGAGTACGCTGAAGACAAATACCGCGACTTTGAAGGAAACCTCTTCGGCGGCCGCGTCGACATGGCCTGGCGAGAGACCTGCTTCTGTTGGTCCTTCTGGTCCCTCGACATACCCGTCCCTGAACTCGCAAGCAGCGACGCTCTCCTCATCCGCGCCATGGACGAAGCTCTCAGTCTCCAGCCAAAAGACATGTACTGGTCGGTCCTCGGTATGATGAACAACCCTTGGTTCCGGGTAAAGATCACAAATGAGAACGGACGGTTGTTCTTCGAGCATCCGACTGATATTACAGGGTCAAGCGGGTGGATGGAGAAGATCAAGAAGGATGGAGGTGACTTGACGAATGGGAACTGGGGTGAGAGGCAGAAGGGCGAGGAGCCTGTTGGACAGGAGCCCGTCGTGGAGGTCAACATGAAGAAGGAGGGCGTGACGCGGATGATTGATCTTGAGGAATTCAAGGAGAACTCGACGGACGAGCAGCCCTGGTTCGTTGTCAACGGAGAGGTATACGATGGCACGGCATTCCTTGAAGGTCACCCCGGTGGAGCGCAGAGTATCATATCGGTTGCTGGCACCGATGCCTCAGAAGAGTTCCTCGAGATCCGTAAGTCACCCTTCCTACTCCTGACTGATTAGCCGCGGTAACTAACATCCAAGCAGACAGCGAAACCGCCAAAAAGATGATGCCGGAATACCACATTGGCACGCTTGACAAGGCCTCCCTCGAAGCCTTGCGCAAGGGCACCGCCAACTCAAGCACGACAGACTCCGACACAATCCGGCCAACCTTTCTAACGCCCAAATCCTGGACAAAAGCAACCCTGACCAAAAAGACCTCCGTGTCCTGGGACACGCACATTTTCACGCTCTCCCTCGAGCATGACACCCAAAAGCTAGGCCTCCCTACAGGCCAACACCTGATGCTCAAAACGCCCGACCCCAAAACGCCCGGCGCCAGCATAATCCGCTCATATACCCCGATCTCACCAACGGACCAACTCGGCACCGTTGACATCCTAATCAAGATCTACGCCGAAACACCCAATACGCCCGGCGGGAAAATGACGACGGCACTCGAAGCGCTCCCGCTCGACTCGGTTATCGAGTGTAAGGGTCCGACGGGACGCTTTGAGTATCTTGGACGCGGAAAGGTCCTCATCGGCGGCAAAACCGAGAGACTCGTCAAGTCGTTCGTTATGATCTGTGGTGGGACAGGCATCACGCCTGTTTTCCAGGTTCTTAGGGCTGTGATGCAGGATGAACGTGATGAGACGAGGTGTGTCCTGCTCGATGGGAACCGGTTGGAGGAGGATATTTTGATGCGCGGGGAACTGGATGGGTTTGAGGCTTTGGAGGCCAAGAAGGAAAGGTGTACGATTGTGCATACGTTGACAAAGGGTGATGAGAAGTGGAGCGGACGAAGGGGGCGCATTGATGAAGAGCTGATCAGGCAGTATGCTGGGTCTCCGGACGATGAGACGATGGTTTTGGTTTGCGGGCCTGGGCCTATGGAGAAGGCTTCCAAGACGATTTTGCTGTCGTTGGGATGGAAGGAGGAGAGTCTTCATTACTTCTAGACTTGGATGTGGAATTGGGTTTTAGATTTCGGGCGTCAATACGGCTTGGTTATGTATATGGTGTTTGTCTTGGATATATGATTATGATAAATACGGCCATAAAGATAGATTACATTAGAGTGCAGTCCATGCTTCATCAAGCTGCCAACTTCCGAAAAGACGTGGCGCTGCCGACTAATAATACCTCCTCATATCCAATCTCACCAGTAGATGATCAAACACATTTGAGGAGCCTTCTCTCGCAGAAGCCATCCCAGATCTCCCTCTTTCCATTGCCTTCGACTGCGCCGCCGCCCCTCTCGCACCACCAAGACCACGCAAATACCCAACAAATGCGGCAGTTTGCTTCCTAAAGACAGCATACAATCGCTTGAGCATTGCCTCACTTTCGTGCCGTACGCCATGCATCCCATCCATCCGCGATAAGGGCGCAAATCTCAGTATCGTGTCGAATATGCCGTCTAATAATTTTGCGACTTCGACATGCCGTTTGCTGAGGAAGAGCGCGAAAAGCATCTGGTCTAACGTATCCTCGTGGTAAGTACGCAGCCTGGGGATGGAGTGGCCTGCTTCGATGGTGCCGTCTATATCGCCGCGGTCTAGGCAGGTTTCGATCTGGGAGAGGGTACCATGAAAGCGCTGCCAGGTGGAGCCAATGCCCAGCTGGAAGGAGTAGTCGCTCAGGGCGAGGATGAAGTGCTGGCAGTCGACGCGGAATCTTTGCAGCAAGTTTCGAGTGTCTCCGGACAGGGAGTTTCTGGCTGTTGAGTCACGGATGAGACCCTTGACCACTGAGACCATCCGGAGGAGTCGCAGGAGCTGTTTGAAGAGTTGATCGTATTTACGGAGAGAGCGGGGGGTGATGATGGCTTCTAGGACGCTGGATGGTTTGTATTGGAGGCGGAGGAAGTCCAGCGCTTCAATGGCGTTGGGATTCTTGCACTTGGCGATTTCTGCCTCTGATAGTTCTCGTATGGAGAAGCTTAGTCCTCCTGGGAGTTCCTTCTCCTTCTCGAACTCGGGATTTCCAGAGCCATCTGCATACTCGCCGCTGTAACATTCGTTAAGGATACCCATTAGGACTAGGCGCAGTTCTGAGCTTGCTGGGGGCCAGGTGTCTCGGCTTCCCAGTCGTAAACCGGTATGAACGCCGCTTCGTACAATACCAGTTCTTCGTTCGCCGCTCTCCATTTCGGGGTCAAAGAGCGATTGAGAAAGACGAGATGTGAAGTACCCATCTCCAAGAAGTTGGAATCGCCATTGCAAGCTCAAATGATCTCTTAGCTTGTGCTCCTTGAAAAGAAGATGGAGGCAGGAGAAATCAATGAGTAATGCCTGCGATGATAGTAGAGGCGCGAGAGAAAGATAAAGCGAGGACGTTACTTCAGGCGCGAAGTTTGTCTCAAGCCTTCCGTATTGTTCCCCAGTGGCGCTTTCAGCCTCGACCAGTACCTGGCCTAGTTTCTCTTTCTCCAGAGACGACCCGCTGGCAAGTAGACCAGTCATATTGCTCGGGTCGTCAATGTCAAACAGTTCGAAAGCGTCTGGAACGCCCTCTGGATCGGCGCTGTCATGCTTTTCTTTATTTGTCTCGTCTTCAGACGGTCCGTTGCGGTTGTACTTGAGGACTTCCGCTCGAAGTCTAGCTTCGTACTCTCGAGCTTTAGTCTGTATTCTCTCCAGCTCAGCCCAGGTGCCAGCACAGCCCAGCTTTGGAGTTTCGAAATGTGCTCTATCGTCTGCGAGAGGGTGATATGGATGGGACCGTTTGAGTAGCCGAAGACTGCGTCCGCTCTCATAAATCAATTGCGCCTGGTCAGGAGGAACAAAAGACGGCATTTGATCTGGAAGATACACGTAGTCATGCTTTTCTTGAGACAAAAGCTTGCCCTTGGCTTCATGCTTCACAAGGGAAACAAAGCTTCTGCCGCTGGCCACTAACTCCTCAAACGCCGGTGCCTCTGGACGAAAGCCGATCCACGATTCCACATACATTAGCCACGGTCCCGCGACCTTGAAGACTATTTCCCGGAAGAGGCTCTCCATTTGACCGTAGATATGTGAATAATGCGCTGCCATTTTGAATACAGAGGAGATTATCCCGGCCTCTGACCCGGCCCTCTCCACAGCATCCATCATGTTCGCTAGAGCGCCTACCAGTTCCCCACATTGCTGAAACATGGCTCTGATTTGGAGTACCGAGGTAATATGTTTGGAGCCATCAAGCAATTGCTTCTCTAAGGTGTATATGATCACGGATGCGGCGGTGGAAAACGCTGAGAGCGCAGACGGCTCTGCTGTCGCAGTTGGTGCTCTCCTGATAAAAGCGCGGACTCGTTGCATGTTATCACCGCACTGTAAAATCTCATCCGTAAGCCCATTGAGAGCAAGGGCGCTGACGCCAGAGATGCGGATATCCTTGACAGCTCTTTCAAATTGCTGCTGTTGTTCGTTGTACCGAAAGAGCACGGAGCTCCACCCTAGTCCCAGACGAAATAGCGAGTGGAAGAAGATGCCGTTGCGCACGATACGTTTAGGGTTGCCTGTGTCTTCATGCCTTTTTCGGTGCTCGATTGCAGCGTCGAACCCCTTCGCTCCAGACTCGCTAAAATATGCCGGCGGAGGTTCATTAAAGTGGCGGTCATGATACTTCTCCCACGACCTAGGCGCGTTGTTGTGTAGGGGTGCTGAGTCGAGAGTCTCGAGCGTCCAGATATCCTCATGCTCATCGGCAAGATCTTGCGCGCCAATGCCGGGCTCATGTTGACCGTCACTTGACGTATCCGTCACTGACTCCGCAAACACGCTCGGCTCAAAGAGGTCGGCCCCGAAAATGTCTAGCTTGTGCAATTCAGAGCCTTCATTTTCAAACAAATTGAAAGGGCTCTTGAAAACGCCCTCCGAGAGGTCTACATAGAAGTTAAGAAGGTTGAGATACAAAGAAAACCCGAGAGTTACCACGTACCGGGAAGCGTCTCGTCCCAAGGTAAAGCCTCCAGCGGCTGTAGTGAATCCAAGGTGAACTTAGAGAACCTCCACAGCTCATCACTGGAAAACGGGTCCGCGCCGTAGTGTTCATGATCCATTGCAGCAACCCATGTCTCGTCAAAGCATAACAAATCAACGCAGTCGCAACGGCAACTCCCCGATTGCTTATCGATTATTGGCGACGCGTGGGGATCGCGAAGTCACGCGGAGCTAACCAGGAACTCACTAGCTTCTCGGTGGACCCACTGTTTCTCATCTGCGCCCGCTTGACCAGTTATCAGGTCAATTACGTCGTAGCGAAGGAGATTCACCATTATCGATCTACAATGCCTCCGAGAAAGAAGCCTAGGCTCAATAGTCAAGCGGAGAGTGCGCAGTCTCCCGCCATAACCCCGGCCGAAGGCGCCACCCAGCGCACCCCAAGCTATGACCTAGTGTCGGATCCGTGGACCGATGAGCAGGAGACGGCGCTGCTCAAAGGAGTCATCAGGTGGAAGCCTGTTGGTGAGTCCTCCTATAATTAAGGACTTACCTATTTGAGGTCGCCCGCTTACGGAAACCTTTTCTCAGGCATGCACAAGCATTTTCGGATGGTCGCCATATCGGAATTCATGAAAAGCCAAGGCTATGCGCCTTCTCACGCCGAACACACGCGAATACCGGGGATTTGGAAAAAGCTAGGGACATTGTACAATTTACCAGCGCTTGATGAGAGGGTATGTAGATGCAACTGTTCTACCGCAATGCGTCCCGCTTACTCCGTGTGTCAATACAGGAAGACTCGCTCATTACAGATATCTCCGATGACGTCGACGGAAAAGAGGTGTACTGCCCGTTCGAGCTTCCCCAGGATGAATACGGGGAGAGGATGTTCGAACGAAGGCTGGCAATGGAAGGGTCATCGTCCCCCGCGCCGAGTGGTGCTCCCGGGTCGCGGAGGGGCAGCATCGTAGCAGACACAGACGGTTCGTTCCCATCCTTATTATTTAAGGCACTTCGTCTTCGGTACTGATGAAACTAACCAGTAGCCAAATCAGAACCCCGTTCATCACCGATTCCCACCAGAGGCAGAAAACCTGGCCGTGGCCGTCCCGCTGGACGGGGCACTCGGTCTTCGCGTCTTCAAGTGGAAGTCGAATCTCGGCGGGATAGCTCCGACACAGAAGATGAAGAGGTGGAATCCGAAGAAGAGAACGATGAGAGCGAAGAAGAGTCAAGCGACGCAAAAGAGGAAAGCGAAGATGACGACGGAGACGGAGATACAGGCAGTTCACCGACTGGCCGAAGCACGCGGGCTCGGACGACCAAATCAAAACGAGGGAGTAGAAGAGGAGGAGGCGTCTCGAGAAGAGGACGACGACGTTTGAATTGAGGTGCTTTTCCTGCGACAGATGTCTTACGGACAGAGAATAATGCACTGATACCATCCACAATGCGGGCGTTTGTGTGGGCTTAGCTTGTTACACTTCCAGCGATGTACGACTACTAAATGAATTGTTTTCAACATTTCATAGGGAAACCAAACATTGTGCAGTAGAAATTGAAATCTAGATCCACTTCGATACATATATAGTAAATCACTGCATATAGTCTAATTCATTCATGGGCTAAAAAGAAACAAGAGAGGGATATAGTACAGGAAATAAACCGAATCCCTTACAGGCGCTTGATGATGGCGTCGGCGTACTCGTGAGTCTTAGCCTTACCACCAAGGTCACCAGTGAGAGCCTAAATAAAGTTAGTCATTGGTCCTAGCAAAGAATTAGGGTGATATTAGCTGTTAGCTTACCTTGCCCTCAGCGAGAGTGTCGAAGATGGCCTTCTGAATACTGCTAGCGTGCTCGTTGAGACCCATGTGCTGCAGCATCATGATGGAGCTGAGAAGCAGGGCGGTGGGGTTGGCAAGACCCTTGCCAGCAATGTCGGGAGCGGAACCGTGGACGGCCTCGAAGATGGAGCACTCGTCACCAATGTTACCGGAGGGGGTCAGACCGAGACCACCGATGAGACCGGCGCACATGTCGGAGAGAATATCACCGTACAGGTTGGGCATGACGAGGACCTTGTCGTTGTAAGGGGTAGGGTCGGTCGTGATCTTCAAGCAAGAGTTGTCCAGCAGCTCAGCATCGAACTCGACGTCGGGGAAGTCCTTGGCGACCTCACGGGCAGTGTTGAGGAAAAGACCGTCGGACATCTTCATGATGGTGGCCTTGTGCACGACACGGACCTTCTTCTTGTTGATGGAGCGGGCGTACTGGAAAGCGAAACGCAGGACACGCTCGGAGGCCTCGCGGGTGATGAGCTTGATGCTCTGGACGACACCATCGACAACGACGTGCTCGATACCGGAGTATTCACCCTCAGTGTTCTCACGGATCAGGACGGTGTCGACGTTGTCGTAGGGGGTCTTGTAACCAGCGACCGAGCGGCAGGGGCGCAGGTTGGCGAAGAGGTTGAAGGTACGACGAAGGGTAAGGTTAAGGGAGACGTGACCCTTTCCAACGGGGGTCTGAAGATGGTTAAGCAGCGCACTTTGCGACGGAGGTGGTTTTACGTACGGCAAGGGGACCCTTGAGCGCAACGTAGTTCTTGCGGACACTTTCAATGGCAGCGTCGGGAATGGCGGTCTTGCCATCCTTCAGGATGGGGGTGACATCGACGGACTCCCACTTGATAGGGGCCTGTAACCGACTTAGTATGATTATCGCAGCTAGATGGCGACAAAAGGAAGCTTTACGTTTGCGGCGGAGAAGATATCCTTGACTGACTGAGCGATCTCGGGACCGATACCATCGCCCTCGATCAGGGTAACGGTGTATTTTCCCTATAGCGAGGTATATCAGGTTAGAAGCGGTTCAGAAGAAGATATCGTCATCATTTTTGCTCATGGCATCGCCGATTGGGAAATGGCCGATATTCGGCAGAAAGCTGCAAGGTGAAAAAAGAAAAGAGAAGTGTCAAAATAGCGCAACATACATCAGAGCCCTTCTGTCCCTTGAACTTAGCAACTCGCTCATCGGCAGCGGCGGAGTAGCAACGGAACTAGACAACAGTCAGTGGTTTTCCAGGTTTGACCCCATCGCGAGGGTAGGGCGCTGCATTACCTGCAGACGAGAAGATGCGAGGCTCGGAGCCACACGCGTTGAGCGCAGGCATTGGCGGGCGGGGGTAGCGAAGTTCCTGGCAGCAAACATTGTGACGATACCCCAAATTCAACGGCGAACAAAAGGGCTGAGAGGTGGAAGAGAGGAGAGTGAAGAGAGAAGAGAGAAAGCGGCGGTAGACCTTGTGCGGGAAGAGGAAGAACGCTGCTTGAAGTTTCGATCGGTACCGCCGCTGCCGATCCGACCGGGATGGAGCAACGCATGGGAGCGGCAGCCTGTCTCTGGTCGGCATTGGTCCACTTGGAGTCTTGGGTCTCATCAGATAAGTCTCCCCAAGCCAGGGAAGCGCCAGCTACGCCGTTACACGCCTTCGTATTTCCTCTTCCTGCCTAGATCCAATATTCATCCTGCTTTCGAGCTACTTCTCCACATTCGTCACTTTCCGCTCCCTCGTGCGCTATCTGCATGCGTCTCCGCGGCTGGTTGTCATCACTGTCAATCCCTCCTCTCGGACCCCTTGGTGGAGCTCAGGCCTGCGCTCGCCAGGATGACTGACGCCGACATTGCCCATTTCTACAATTTACCATCGGCTTATCCAGAGGAATGGCCCGCGGAGCTGGACGATGAAGATGAAGAGGAGGAGGAGGCTCTTCAGCGCCGTGGCTCGAAGTCTAGCTACCATGTCCTCGATCGGAGCAACAGTCGGCGGGGTCCTAACCTCGGGGGGTTGAAAGGCAACAGTGGCCGGGAGAACCTTGTGAAGGTTGACGAGCCTGATCCTCTGGGCTCTACTAACAGTGTTCTCAACACTCTCAGAAAACGCGGATTACCCGTTGCTGAAGACAGCCGCCTACGGAACCGCTTCCTACTCTCCTCCACCGGGTTCTCGCCCGCCCTCTTCCTCTCGCAAGTCCATTCTGACGCTTCCATTGAGTCTCTCATTGACGGACTCAATGTACTCTCGCAATCTATTGACCAGAAATCCGCCTCGCTGAAAGTCCTTGTTGAGGCAAACTTTGAGAGATTCGTCCGAGCTAAGGCAACAATTGACAGCGTATACACGGAGATGAGGAATCAAGGAAGGGAACAAGAATTAGTGGCTCACCGCAGGTCGGTGGGACATATCCGGAGCATTTCCGGAGCGAAACAAAGTCCCCCTCTGTCCACCGAGAGCTCAGAATTCAGGAAAAACGCACTGTTGAAGGAGAGCGATTACGGCGTGAAGGGTATTCGAGTGCCTTTGACGGAAGCTTCCGTTAAGGCGGAGGAAGTATGGGGTCCAGCATTGAGCGGGCGCGAGAGGGAACAAATGCTCAAGTCTGTCGTTGAGAATATGGAGAGACGTCGAGAGGTCTTTGAGATAGGTGGGCATCTGTCGAAATCGATCAAGCAAAGAGACTACGAATCCGTCTTTGAGGAGTATCGGAAAGCAAGAGCTCTTACTCAGGAAGCTAAGAGTATTGCCGATCTTGCCGCAAGAGAAAGTCGGACTTTGACGGACGAGGAAGCCCATGTCATCTTGGCCTTGGGTAGGATGTGGATTGACGTCGATCAGCAGATCCAGGGCTTCAAGCGTGATCTCTGGAGGCGTCTCAGTGAAGCTCCAAGTACGTCCACAAGAATAACTACGTCTGGGCCGATCGAAGAATATATGGAATTGATCGGCGCTTTGTTGGAGCTGGGTGTGGACGATAACCCCATCTGGGTGTGGCTTCTCAGCCGTTACGATTACTTACGGGCGAAAACCAAGGCGTTCTGCGAACGCGGCAAGGTTGAAATCGAGATTTTGAGGCGCCGTCTTGCTAGTGGAGCGGAGCCGACGCCTCAAGAAGTGGCTTCTTACCTACGACGAACACCCCAGGATAGCTCAACTGGCCCGACCCCGTTGCCGGACACTGATCAAGTGATAGAACTCTGGGAGTGCGTTCATACATATATGAACCGGCTGCTGTCCTCCCAGGGAGGTATCCTTGGAGAAGTTCTGGATTTCTGGGAAGTTGCCCAGTCATTTATCGATGGAAGCAAGCAAAAGCTTCTGCCGGTTGGGTATGAAGGCGAAAGCCGTAAGCACCACAAATTTGCGTCGAGCGATGTGAGAGACCTACAAAAAGGCCTTCTTGAGCTAGTCAACCTAGTCCGAGAGGGTGTCCTGTCTCTTTTCGCCGAAGCGCCAGTGGAGGATGTCTCCCTTCTCACATCACCAGTTCAACCGCCGAGTCCGAGTAGTCCGATAAGCTTGGGAGTGACCCCGACGGAGTCCCGTTTCAAGCTTGATCCCAAGAATATGCCTTTCCCAACACCAAAACGCGGCGAATTATGGGAAGGCTATGCGTTCTGGCCCCCTTTCTCAAATTCCCTCAGCGGCGTCAATTATCTTGGTAAATTCCTCGTTATAATCGGCGCAGCAGCAGGAGAGATGGCGACACTAGAACCGGTGACCAACAGCAACAGCACCCGCGAATCGCTCAGGGCACTCGTAAGTGTCATACGTGAACGTGCAGTCCGCATCGCCTGTTCCGCATGGGAAAAGGACGCCCAAGTATGTAGGTTGTTGGAAGATTGGACCCGGGACCCAAAAAGAAGAGACTTGACAAAGATGCCAGCATTATTTGTCAATTTCCAGAACGCTATACTTAGTGGGTTGCAAAAGGTCCTCTACATGTCTGAAGCAATGGCGAAACCAGGTGCAGTTGCCGTGGTCTCACAGCCGCCAACCAAATTGCTCCAAATGGTGCGTCGCGAGTTTATATCGAGCATAGAGAAGGCACTCGGCGGTCTCGTTGAAACTGCAGAACATCCAACAGCTCGTAAAGAGAATGACGAATGGTCCGTGTCTGAATCTACAGCGGCGGCCAAGAACGGCAGTGGATCATCAGCTCTTCTTGCCGCGGACGCTGTAGATTCTCAGAGCAAGGTGAGTCAAGCTCTTATTTTTATGGCACTCTCGATGGCTAACTTGAGTACAGAATGTCCGAATCCTTCTAACGCTATCAAACATTAAAGCCTTCCAAGCGGACTTCGTCCCCCACTTAATCGCCAACTTTGAGAGCGCATTTTCCGTAACGCTAACCGACGAGGCCAAAATCATTCGCCAAGTCCTTGAGCAAGTCGATCAACGGCTATTCCAGTCATACACAGAACCCACAATCACCAACCTGAAGAATATAATCACAGAAGGCATCACATCACCAACCTGGGAGCCTACAACAGCCCGCCCAGAGCAAGTCCGACCATACGTGTACAACACGATGCTCGCTCTTGTCCTCGTCCACACCGAAATCTCAACAACTATCCCCTCAACATCGTCCTCTACAGCAAGCCGCTCCGCCGCTTCCTCTGCTTCGGGGCAATCGCCCCTCCTCTCGATTGTCCTCACGCACCTCCTCACACAAGTCTCGACTGCCCTCATGAACGCCTTCAACACCCGACCGTCATTTTCCTTGAACGCGCTAATCCAGGCTACCCTCGATACCGAGTTCATCGCGCAGACAATGTCGCAGTATTCGTCCGACGATGCGTCCGCTGTACAGAGTCAGATCTACGTGGAGTTGGATCGGCGGACTACACATGAGGCACGGGCTCGTCTACAGACTGAGTTGGGCGAGATGAGGGGTATTCTGAAGAGGTTGAGAGAGCGAACGAAGGGCGAATTTGCTTGCTTTAGGAAGCCGAGGAGCGGTACTTCGCAGAAAGTCGCTGGTGCTTGATACCTTACCTATATAATTAGTGCTTTCTAGTTCTTGAGCGATCATACTCTATTATATCCAATTCCTATCTCTTAATCACGTAAAGAGTCTAAACTTCATTCATACCTAAGCAAAATTGAACTGATCATCAATCGCCAACGGTAGAATGCCAACGCATCAATGAAAAAAAAGAAAAAGAGAACAACCAACTATGTAGACAATACACCGGCAAAACTCCTAAACTCGCGTATTGCTGCCCAAACCCAATCGAAGACAACTATAAAAAGATACAAAGTGCCTGCTCCAAGGTTTGGTTGCGCCATATGGGTATAGTTATAATGAGAGAACATACTTCTGCGCCCGGCAATAGTGATAAAATTCTGCTTGGATGGTAATTGCAAAAGATGGGCCTGCATCTTTGAGGTTTATATCCTGTGTTAGTCTTGCTAAACATCAAATAATTGGATCTCTTTGACTTATTACACGTCGGTACAGACGCGGTTAGATATGTACCGCAAGTGAATATTTACCGAGAATGATGTCTGGTGGTAACTCCAAGTGACGGCGCATATGAACCACGATCTAGTTTCAATGGGTGCTTCCCGGAAGAAGCGTCGAGCTTCTGAACATCGAGTCCTCGAAGCTTCCTGGCGAGCAGGCTTTCGCCTTCAGGACTCGCGACTGATGGCGACCGGTAGCCGCCGTACCCCGCGTCTCCTTTGGTGAGCTTATTGTAAAGTTCCGGTTCAGGAGATACTGAATTCGAGTATAAAGTGTCTAGCCCGACGATATCACCTCGGATTGAAGGGATAGGCCGGAATGGGTGAAATGGACGCTCATTAGTGGCGCGGCGAGGAAACGGTCCCCGGTCCGCTTTTTCTGCGCTGCTCCTTGAACTTACACGTAGCGAGTTGGGCTCGCGGCATGCTTTGTAGGGCGAGTAACGCGGCTCAGGATGCTGAATCTCATTGCGGAGTTTCTCTTTGCCATCGGGCACCCGGTTAGCGAAAACAACGCGAATGCTTGAGTGGAGATAATACCGCCCTCTTGACGGGCAACAGATGTTTAAATGAATCAAGTACCGCAGGACAGGTTTGTCATTTGGGTCATCGGAGTTCGTCAAGGATGCCTCCGGACGATCGGTGCCGTAGTTTGAGCGAGCAGACAAGGGCATATCCAGGATCGGACCAGCCGAGTAACTCCTCTGTCGGATGAATGTCTTCGTCCCAGGTTCCATGTCGGTCAAATCATAGGGAATGAGGAATAATTTGACGGCAGTCTTGTTGGGATTCTTGATCATGACCTGCAATTGACCTTGCTGTGGAATCCGATAACCACCCGGAGGAGCTTTAGGGGACTCTGTCCTCCGGTGTCTTTTCTCTCTTCTGCGGAGAACTTCTTGTTGGTCATTATGCTTGGCCTGCATAGCGTCCTCAGCAAGATGATTGTGGCGGCTATCGGCTGGCTCTTGATGCCGTCTGCGGCGCCGATTATTGGTTGGAATTTCTCTCGGCAGCGAGTTCTCAAGATCAATCATTCCAACATAGGGGCTGGGGCTATCGTCGGAGACTGTGCGCCCATTGCCAGAGGTCGGATAGCTGTAAAATACTGCAGGGAATGGAACCGTGACGTGCGGGGGGCATTTGAGGCTCGGTTTGCCCTTGCTCTTGCCTAATACACCGATTTGTGCGGTGAAGTCCAAAGGTTTGGACGGGCAAGTTGACATTCTCCCACGGAGTATGGATTCCTCATATGACCCAACCATCGGAGCGTGGGGCCTACCAGATACCTCGGACGAGAGTGATGGTCTCCGAGTCCGCGGGGAGTGCCCATTAATTGACGACGCAAGTTGAAGGCTGTAAGAGGAAGCCAAAGGCCGATGAGGCGACTGGGGAAAAGTATCCCATCTTGTCGGACGGCTTGGTCCAAACTGAATAGAACCTGCCTGCAGCTCTCTGAATGTGTCGGGCGGAAGGGTCCGCCGGCGATTTGTCTTTTCAAACAAAGCTCGACAATGCTCGGAATCCGTCCGAGGGGAGAAATCCAAGTCGGTGTTATTCGCTTGATGGACTAAAGGGCTAGTTGGTGCCTTGAGGACATAGCTAGACGAGAAGGATCCAAGCGATGGCGCAGGCGAACGGTTTTCATCGGAGACTATCGCTTCTCGAGCTTGTAGCGGAGCGGTTTGCGTGAGGGATGGGAATGAGGGAGCGGCGAACCATGGAGTTGTAGGGGACGAGGCAAAGAAAGAGATTCCAGGGTTAGCACCCCGGTCAGGTATTGGTGATTGCGGTGATTGCTGCTGCCGCTCGTATTGAGTTGTTCCCTCCCGAAAATCGCCCGAATGGAGGGCCGAGCGAGGCCGCTCTATTTCAGCTGGCGATGCGAGTTCTGAGTTGCGATCTCGAAAAGATTGGTTATCCTGCTCACTCGCCACTGAAGACCTTTCGGGGGTATGAAGCACGTGGAGGTCTGCTCTGTCCCCTAACTATACACGAATCAACGTTAACAGGCCTAGAAACCGTGAGAGATATGACAAAACCTTGGATTGACTAACCGAGCTATAATGCGACCATTTCGGAGTCTCCGCAGCTTTGATATAATGTATCAATTCCTCTCGATCATGCGGACGCAATCTTGCCGGACTGGGGCTTTGTGAATGACGCCCTTGAAAGGAGTTTTCATTTTGATTTAATGATCGAAGTTTGGCCGCACGGTAGTCCAACCAGCTGGAATCGGGCTGAGAGCCTTCCTGAGCCATGTGCTGGTCTTCCTCCCAAAGGTCGTAGAACCGCCGACTTTCGGAATCTTGAAAGATAGGCATTGTCTCCGAGAGGTGAGCGGGCAAGTATATCTCATAAAAGGGCTATCATCGCAGCAGAGAAGTCTGAAACACAGTGAGGCGCCGAGGGTGGTTTGATCGAGCGATGAGTGCGTGGAGTGATGTACAATATGCGGAGACGGAGGACGACCTCGGTGGTGGCGGCGAATATCCGTGTGGATAAAGAGGAGGAAAGAGAGGCGACTATAGAAGCAAACGGCAGTTTAATGCTATGTGACGGTAAGGGTACGCAAGTCTGGAGAACGGAATCTGTCAAGGAAGTTTGGGCTTCTTGTCCGCCGGGGACAAAGAGGTAAGGAGGGAATATATTCAACGGACGGAGCAGGGCGGCTTCTTGGGGCTGCTGGACATCAGAGCATCAGAGTCATGGCCGTTCCCCACTCGTATCCCTCACGTTCCCGCAGTAGAACACTGCCAATCCCAGAAACGGTCAAATAGCGTCATAATTTGAGGATGGTTTTTATCACTTTATAAATCCAATAACACCTATCAATAACTAACGCACAACGTAATAAAGAATTAATCCGTTTCAGACTACAGCCGGTTGCGACTACATATTTGTTGCTGGGCGGATGACATCTCATACTACGGTGTACCTATAGTGGACAACGGTAAAATGGCTCATCCACCACCAACTTCGGTAAGGTAATGCCCAATTTTAAGTCCTAAAGTCATGGACACATAGTCGTAGATCCTTGTGGTGGTCAGTTGACTGCCTAAAGCACATGTACCAAGTTAGGGCAACATCAGTGCTGAGACCCTAGCAATTGGACAGCCACATAGTCAAGTTTCTCACATTTATTTCTAACTTCGCCGGTTCCAGAAATAGTCGGGCCATGTCCATTCACCTTCTGAGAGCTAAAGCTGTCTTGGTCGAAACATTCGGTGTCCGAAAGGTCCCCTTCATTCTGACCGCAAGGGGGGACGTTCTAATTCGGGGTGCTACCCTGTAAAAATGCTGTAAAACGACCAAGACTAACTTCACTGGTTTGGGCGTCCCGTAGCAAACAACTCATCCTCGAAAGGTTCAGATGCAAGGCATCATATGGAGTACCTTGCTGATATGCCCATGTGAACTGGCTTAAGTCCGTCCAAGCTCGGTAATACTGAGTACACTAGTCCGGATTAGAAATAGCCGCGGCAGTGAAAATCAAGCTAGGCCCGATTAAATCATTGATGGCGGGACTTTTCTTATCGATGAAGATTTTCCCCAAGTCGAGCTCATTATCTCAACACCTGGACGAAAGAACGAACGTTTATTCCGAAACTCATAATGACACCAAACCGTCCCTCTGAAGGCGCTGTGACGAGCAAAAAGCCCCGTATCGATGGCTCCGCCATCAAGAAACGCAAAGGCTTCTCCGTCGGCCCTGCAAACCTACCCGACGGAACCTATCGTCGCAAAGGTACTTTTTACTATCCGCTGCATGACTGCACTAGGTAGATGCTGACTTCCGCGTTAGCTCAGAAAATTAAAGCCGACTTGATCCAGAAAGCCAAAGTCAAAAAGGCGTATGCGAAAGTAAAAGCCGCGGAACTCGCCGCACCTCAACCCAAGCAATTCTACCTCCAACACGAAGAACACGAAGAACAGGAAGGAAACAAAGGTCAGAATGGCGAGGCTGTGGCGAGTTTAGAGCTCCATCCGGCTCGACAGGCAATGCTGGATACACCCCACGCGGAACCTGAGCGGGTAGAGAGAAGGAAAGAAGGACAAGGAGAGCGAAGAGGCCGGAAGCCCATGCGTGGGGCATTTGCGAAGGAGCTGGAGATTGCGGAAAAGAGAAAGCAGGCAGCCGAGAAGAAGAGGGAGCAGCGGGAGTTTAGGGCTAAGGATAGAGAGGCTATGGTCAGAGCAAAGCGGCCGGATCAGAATGGAAAGCGAAGACTGGGGAGGGAGAGTAAAGTGTTGCTCAGTCGAGTTCAGAGGATGGTTGCGGAGTCTGCCTAGGAGCAGAAGGACGAAAAAGTGTTATTACAAGCATGATACCCGCTCATAATGGTTATTTTTTCTTTCAACGTGAATATGGATATTGCATGGGGGATGCTTGTCTATTTAGCTTGAATCTGCATGTTCAGAGTAGTCAAGAACTAGGTTTAAAAATTGTAAGTATAATATGGCTGTCTATTTGCAACGAAAAGCGGATGCCCGCGGGACTTGAACCAGTCAAATATCCAAGACACCGAGAGCGCCGCTGGTCTCTTGATACATGGCCGAAAAGCAATGCATATGCTCTTTAACCCGCATGCTCCACAATCTCGCTGACAAGGACGCCGTCCTTGATGTAGGTTTTGATCTGCTCCGGGACGGGACATTCCTTTGTATCCTCATCGGTGCCTTCCTTGGGCGGAAGCATAACGTTGACAGCGGTGCATTTGCTCGAGAAGACCTCTGTACCCAGGCTTTGAGACGACAGGTAAACGGTCGCGCCGTCGACCTGGTCCATGAGCAGAGTAGGAGCAACTCCGTCGATTTGAAGGGCAAACTTGGAACACTTGACGACGTCGAGGCTGCTGACCAAAGAGTCGACGATTATGGAGAGGCCCTGGCAGTTGTCTATAGCGATCGCATTGGCCTTGCTGGATACCTTGATAATGGTCTTGTTGCATCGAGAGATGAGGATGGATTGGTTCTGTTTAGCGGGAATTTCAACAATCTCCCCGGGGTTATCGAAGTTCTCGACGAACCACTTGGTGCCTTCGAGGTCTTTGCGGGGCGGTTTCCGGCTACGCATGCTCTCGGGCTTGGGCTTCTTGTTGGGGGCTGGCGACTTGGAACGGAAACTAGAGCTAGGGCTTCCAGGGACCGTGGAGCTAGCCCGCAGGTTCGGGTTCTTGTGTGTCATCTCGGACTTGTCAACTTTGCGGAGGCCTTGCGTGACGGCGTCCCCCTGGTTCAGCTGAGCAAACACAGCCGACATATCCGATGAGGAGCCCGAGTCCTGCTGTTCGGAAATCATGGGCGGAGGTGGGGGCGGGGGAGGTGGAGGAGCGCCCCCAGGTATGTTCAGAGTTGGCACTGGGGGAGGAGGCGGGGGTGCTCCTGTACCGCCAGCAGCAGAACCAGAGCTACCCTTAGCCTGTCTAAGGGCTTCCTGTGCATCGATTCCATCCTTATCATTCCATGTCAGGCCTTTCGGGTAATGGTTGCGGAGGTAGGAAGAGAGCGATTTGAAGATCTGATAGTACGCCTGCATGTAGTCATAGTGCATACGATCCCTGGAAGCCTGTCAGCAACTGCTGTGCAACCTGACTTTAATGCCAAGAACATACTTCTCCTTGTATTCCTTCAGCACTTTGTTACCATAGTATTGGATACCTCCGAGCATCTCCCCGACGAAATCCGCGGGCTTGGGGTCGACGAACCAGCCAATGGCAACGATACCTTCGGCAACGGCACTCAGGTGGTCAATAAGGGGCGAAGCCCTGTTAGACTCCCGAATATTATTGATAGTATCGGATGCCTTGTGAAGCTCACTCATGAGCTCCGGTGGCTGGATTTCGGGCTTCTTCGCTTTGGTCGCAACGTAGAGGTAGGTGCGCTCCGCCTTGAATGCTTCAAGGACAGCGTTCGACTAGAGACAAATGAGAAGCGCATTCAATCAGCTGCCCTATCTACTGGCTTCGTACCTGCTCTGCGACAAGTCCTCCGATCTTCTTTCCAAGCTCGACGAAGTTGCCAACATCCTTATTAATCAAAGTGTCAAAGTCATCGATCTGAGACGGAAGAGGAGCAGCTGTGGGAGCCGCGGGGACGGCGGGTGTAGGTTGCTTAGCAGCTTGCGGCTCCAGTGCGGCCGATGTGTCAGGGGCCTTCTGAGCGTCGTGGTCGTCTAACGACATCGCCATATCCTCCAGGCGGGAGGTTGCGGCTTCTAGCCTGTAAATGCATGTATGTCATTAGTGCGCGAAGGATGAAACGACAGGATATAGAATGCTCAGATCCAAGTGTGGTTTAATGAGATAGAAGAACAAAATCTTACCGCTTGATGAGGGTGGTTAGATTATGCATATGGCTGGTCGCGGCCATGTTGTCGGTTCTCCGGGCAGCAAGGAGGCTGCGGGCGAGGGAGCTGAAGAAAAGATAGAAAAGGAAAAGGTCTTCGAGACCAGAAGATGCTTGGACAATTATCCAGATGCCCAAAAAGCTAATATATAGATAGCAGCGTCTCCGCGCCGAAGAAAGGCCAAGTTGTAGAGTGTAAGAGCAATTGTTGCTACGGTGTCGATGATCAACTGACGATACTCCTGAGCTTCTGCCTGTCTCCGCTGTGGGCCTTACAGAATATTACGGCCGTATTGAGTAGCTGTATGCAGTCGGCCCGACTCCGATGACGTTATTACGTATCAGAGTGGTAAGATTCCTTGCATTTCTTCAGCGATAAGAGTAGGACGAAACCCCACCAGAGGAGAGCTTCAGCTTGCTTTGCAACAATTGATCCCTGCTCGGTTCAATATGTCCGGAGAAGGTAGCACTGCAGAGGAGAGCAAGATATCCAGCGTCGAGTTCTGTACTCTGGGCATGTTCATCCTCGGTATGCGCACCCCAGCTGTTAGACAACCTCGGAGCATTGTTTACTCATGCATTGGCCTAATACCCAGATGATATCGACTTCGAGGGTTCGCGGCCGAGTGTGAAGAATGTCCTGGGTGGTGCAGCTTCCTTTGCGGTCATTGGCGCTCGACTAGCGGCTGGGAAAGAGTACTCGAGGTCCGTCAGTTGGATTGTCGACGTTGGCTCCGACTTTCCACCAGAAGTCCTGGATGTGATAAAAGCGTGGGATACAGACTGCGTTATTAGGGAAGACCCCGGTAGGTTGACCACCAGGGCGTGGAACGGTTATGGTCCGAACGAGAAACGAGGTAAGGGCTAGAATCTCAGCGATGTGCGAGAGAAATGTTAACCAAGCATAGCTTTCCAGTACTTGACCCCGAAGCTACGACTAGAGCCACATATGCTGTCAGACTCTCAAGTACTCTCGAAAACATTTCACATGGTCTGTTCCTCGTCCCGCTGTATAACCATAGTGCGGGAGATCCTGAAACGGCGAGAGGGGCTATCTTCTTCTGGCATCCACATTGATAGACCTATCTTCGTCTGGGAACCTGTGCCGGATATGTGCACTCTTGAGGAGCAGCAGAGATTCTTGGAGGCATGTCGTGAAGTTGACATTGTGAGCCCCAATGACCTAGAGCTGGGCATGATGTTTGGCCAACCTGCTTGGAATGGGGAGAGCAGCCTCGGCAGGGAAATAGTGGACAAGATCCTTGAGTCGGGAATCGGGCCTCAGGGCAAGGGATACCTGGTTATTCGGGCAGGGAAAGGTGGTAGTTACACTTATTCTAGAGGCCTAAGGCTCTGGCTGCCCGCCTATCATCAGCCTATTGCCTCCGAGAAATCCCCGGTTGTTGATCCGACAGGGGCAGGGAACTCCTTCCTAGGTGCGCTGGCCCAGGGAATGGTGAGCGAGGGTAGAGATGCGGCCAAGGCCGTCACATCAGTTCTTTCGGAGTCTGCAGTTTGGCGGAAAGTTGTCACGGTTTGCGGAAAGCAACAGAGTATCCCACTCGCTTTGATCCTCGCCACTGTCGCTGCAAGCTTCGTCGTTGAACAGATTGGCGTGCCTCGCCAGTCTACATCTTCTGGAGGAAAGGAACATTGGAATGGAACTGAATTCACGGAACGAGTCCGTCTGTACACGCAGGGATTGTATCGAACACTCGAAGAATCTCCTCAAAAGCACTTGCAGATCAACTGACCGATTGATAACGCCCTTCTATTTTCGTACAGGCCGCAAAATTATAGAACATAGACTTTGCCATACCATAGCTTTCCCCCGCGGCTCCCTTTGTCTTCCCGGCTCTTCTTATGACTCGTTCTTGGCCGCCTGTTGCCTTTCATGTTCAATAATCTGCTTGCTCCAGCTAAAACGGACAAGACGCATCAGTAAAAGGTTGGGCCTAAATTCGGCGCGCAATGGTGCAGAGGGTGACTGACTATCGGCTGGGGAAGAACCTGCCCGGCTCTGGCATCCTATCCCGGTATTCGCGCTCTGCGCTGATGCTCCAGACAGCAGCGACAATTCCAAGCATGGCCGCGCCGATGATAGCGGTGTTGGCCTTCCAGTTCGCGGGCTGGGCGTACCAGCCTCCGGCGGGAGACCAAACTTCCTTGGGGTATCTAGAAGCATGGTCAGCCTCGAGTTCGGTCAACGGCAGCATATAGGTATATTTTGACAGACGGGATCCTGGGGCCTCCACCCATTGTGACTGTGGGGATATTCGTGGGTTCGAAAGAAGAGGGTGTTAGGGTCAGTTGCTGGGGGGTTTGGTGATGCACCTCATCCCGAAGGGCCCGTCCTTGGTCGGCTCACGTGATCCGCGTCTTTCGATCCGGAATTGGGTCCCGTGACTTCTTCCGCCGCAGCTTTTTCTCGCTGTCCAATCCAAAAGTTTGTATAGCGACAGCACGCGAGCCCCCTTTCATAATACCACGCCTGACGTTTCCGCGGTGGCCGTCCCCTCCTGTTCGCCATTTATTCTCTCATTTGAGATTTTTGCCGCCGCTCAATCGTCCTGATGAAGAGGCTGCAACTCCAACGATGGAGCAGTTCGGCCCTATCGTCGCGGGCCAGAACTGGCGGCCAATTGCAGCGACAACTTTGCTCGAGCCAGAGGTTCCAATCGACTGACGCGGCGCCTGTACAGTCTGAAACTGAACAATTGACCGGACAAGAGTCGTTGCCTTCCACAAGCACTCATCGCCCCTTCAAACTTGCGAAATACAAACTTCCTTCACCACCCGTTCAGGCCGCACACGAGTCTGCGAAACTCGCCGCTCTTCATGCACGACTCTATCTTCCATCGCGATTACCGCTTGAGACACTAGCGCGGTGTCTTGTTAACCCCTCAGCAGACCTCAATCCTCAGTTCAACAACTCATCATTTTCCGTACTCGGCCATGACCTCCTGACGAACTACGCAACCGAACACCTTATTTGCACATATCCGCGACTACCCCTGTCGGTTGTCTTTGCGACACTGTATGCTTATGTCGGACCCAAAACACTTGCTGCGATGGCCAGGGAATGGGGTGTGGAACATGCCGCCCTTCCCGGCGGCGAGGTAGATCCCGGCCTCCTTCAATACAGGAGAGTCGATCCCGGTACCGATCTATCTCAGGAGCCTCTCACTGGGACTACACGACCCAACGAAGACCAGAAGCACTGGCGGAAATCGATCAACTCGAGCGTCGTCTACGATAACGAGTTTGGGGATCCAGATCTAGCAGGCGTGCCACCTTCGGAGTCACAATCTGAACCATTGCGGAGACCCAAGCCGGTAACCGCGGAACAAGCCAGCGCGGACTTCGTGCGGTCTATAATGGGCGCTATCTATCTCCACGCTGGCCGAGCGGCCGCCAAACGGTTCTTTGAACAGCACATCCTCTCCCGACACCTCGACATATCCAGTCTGTTTAACTTTTCTGAACCTACCCGTGACTTGGTCCGACTGTGCGCTCGTGAAAACTACGAGGCTCCGGTTGCCAAGATCATCAGCGAAACCGGTCGCCGAAGCAGGACCCCCGTTTTCGTTGTGGGAATCTTTTCTGGTAAGGATAAGTTGGGCGAGGGCGCAGGCGCCAGTTTACCTGAGGCTCGGGCGAGGGCTGCAGTAACCGCTCTGAAGGGGTGGTATCTTTACAGCCCGTTAGACGTGCGCGTACCCAGTTCTATGGAGGAGGAAGGCGCTGCTCCTTGGAAGCCAGTTTACGTGGATTTGGGTGAGGTGGTTGCCTAGAAGGCAAGCAGTGGAGAATTACCATTCTCTTCTACAGGGTATAATGTCAACGAGAGCAGTTGGCAAAAGCTACTCGGTATATTATGTTTTATCATTGTTTTAAAGATCGGATCTTGTACAGTATGGGCAATCTATTCTATCCTTCTGGTGTTCTCCACTTTTTTTTCTGTTCTTGTTTGCAGGTGAAGGTTGTCATTCGGGCGAGACTGCCAGGGCATATGTTTTTAGACATACAGTACATAGATGCAGCATCAATCAAAGCTTGCTAATACCTAGTTCCACCTTTCGACTCTACGCTCGGCGCATGGGTCAAGAATTACATACCCCTGCGCAGTTGTACCATCATAGCAACCTCGCACCAGGATCTCGTTTGGGGAAAGACATGGGTTAATCGAGAAATATAATGTATGACCCTCGGACGGTATCAGTATTATGCAATCTTGGATGTATATAATGACTAGGTAGCAGTATGTCTTCGAGGTCTAAGTATCAAATGGATTTACAATCTCGTCTTCCCAGTCACCATGGCCGCCGGGGTTGTCCAACCAGCTACCGTACTCATCCCATAGTTCCTCAATCGCCGCCCCATACAAAGCCGTCCAAAAGCTACCTTTTTTCTTACCTTCGGCGTCCACAGCTCCCTCCTTCGACTTACCTTCTCCAAGATATCCAACACGGCAAAGCCGATCGTTCAACAAACCAATTGCTCCCCTCCCAACCCGGACATCCTCCAACCAAGCCAAGAAATACGCCGTATGTTGGTATCCCGAGTCCCATTTCTCCGGCCTCTCCTTGGCAGATGTTGGCCGTGTCCAATGCGGCGGGCTCAACCCCGCCTTGAGACGCACGAAGTCCGCAACGCCCTCGATCAAGCCGCCCGGCGCACGGGGTGTAGAGTCATCGGGCTTGCCGTCAACAGTAGCGCGCGGTGCTGCGTATTGGTAACAGTGGACTAACTCGTGGGTGAGCACGCCGACTATCTCCGCGAGAGGATCGGCTTTGGTGCGGCAATGCTGGATGTACGCGAGGGAGATGTGGATTTCCTTGTGGTCGTTGTCAATGTCTTTGCCCGTTGTGTATGCAACTCCGCCAATGTCGCGCAGGAGGACAGTGATTGAGCGGGTTGGTGGGATGGAGGGCTTGAATGTTGGTAGGTGCTTTCGTTTCTTGCCGCTCGCTGCGGGGGCTCCGGCTGCGGCGACTGGTCCGGGCGTGGGAGGGGTGTAGAGTTGCTGGATGATAGCGGAGAGGGCGGTTTCTAGGGTGGTTGCAAGATCGGGAATTGAGGTAAGGAAGAATTGAGATGCAGGATGGCGGAGATCGTGGATCTGGAGCTGGAACTTCGGTGCGGGGAGCTTATGCGAGGGTGCAGTCGTGTCGGCGGCCGGAAGTGGTTCTTGGGAGGTGTCGCGGGGACCGGCAATTATTGGGATCGGTGAAGGTGTAGCCATCGCTGTTTGTAGTAACTGTTTCGGTTTGTACTATGAAGCTATGAGATACTGCAAATCAATGATGGGGGAGACTTGGATGTAGGAGCGGGGGATGCAGCGAGCCGGCGCAGCCCGTGGCCGACTACTGTAGGTTTGAGGAACGCCGTGCCTGGCAATGTATCATTGTTGCGGATTTGGAAGTATCCATTCTTATTGAATCTAAAGTAGATAGTTCATTTACAATTTCAGCTTCAATACAATTCTGACGATTATTGGGCATTCACATGTCCGAGGCTTCGACGTCTCTGTTCCGGGACCAGACTATATATACTTTACTGCCCTTTCAGATGCCAGGAATCAGGGGCATCGCCGGCCAAGCAATACCTAGCCCAGCAGGCGCACAGTTCTAGATTGTAGGGTATCAATATGCACCGGCAGAAGTTAGTGAAGGCGTCCGAATCCCGTCCGAAAATATCATTCTACCAAGTAAAAAGTACTAAATACTATTGTACGACACCGATCTACCGTGAAGCATTAGGCTGAAGTGGGCCCGGAGCTGTGGCCAATGTGCATTGAGGGTAAACAACGTTAGCCCGAAAAAGTGTCGATGCGATAACATCAACTGTCAACAACCACCTCCACAACATCACCACTGTCCCTATTCTCTCCAACTTTTCCTTTCGCTTTCTCTCGCTCCCACTTTATTTTGCCCTACCTACAATCGTCTGATCTGCGGGGGAGTATCCCTTTGCGCTTATCTTCTCGTCCGTGTCGCTTATCGGATCGCCCACCATCCCCTCTGTGCTCCTTCCCTCATCCTCATCTCTTGCCCGCCAACAACCTCACACCTTCCTTCTCCTCGCCCGCGCAGCTGCTAGAATTCTCCATGGACTGAGTTGCGACTGCCGCGATTCTCTGTTTACAGTACGTATATCAACAACTTTTCGCCCTCCGAATTTCCTCTCTCTTCCCTTTTCCAACAATCCGCTTCCCATATCTTCTCGCATGCTTAACGTTCCAAAACGATTAACCATGTATTTTACTGACACTCAACTGGCAGTTACTGCCTTTCTTATCCTCACCTTCCTTGCACTCGAGCCCATCTTCGTCTCTCTTGTCAACCTCTTCTGCCTCGTCGCACGCTACAGCGTGTACTTCCTCGTCTCCTATTACCTCCTCGCATTCGTGCGAATTGTGCTACCCCACTTCAAGCCTGTTCTAGCCACGATGGATCAAAAGGTGCGGGACATACTCGAGGCGCTGAAGGACACCAAGCTATCGGTCGAAGCCAAGGCGAATCGTCTGCTTGCGTTGAAGTCCGACATCAAGCAGAAGAATGTTCCGGAGAAAGCAGTGCCTCTGATCTTTGAGTGCTTGCGACATGCAATAGCCTCACCTTTTCATGCACTTTACTCGGCAGGATTCTCGACTCTCGGTCATTTCCTGAAACGCATGTACATTCAGGGACTCCACCGACTCGTCGCCGCCTACTCCGAACGACTCCTCGGCACACTCATGGACCGCATGGGTGACAACAAGGACCGCATCAGGCACCAGACTACCCATGCCCTAGCTGACATGTGGGAAGGCGCCGGTCCGCAAATCGAGAGTCTTGTCATCGGCATTGGCCTTCAGGGAAAGAATCCTTACCAAAAACTTTCTTGTCTCAATTTGATCTCCCTTGTAAGTTGCCTTCGATTCATCTCTTGACCATGAACTGACTGTCCACCGCAGACACTTACCCATGCGGACGTTACCGTCCAGAAAGCCGAGATAGCTGTTATGCATGTAGATCTCATGGCGAAAGGGTACACCCCACACATCATCGGATGCGTAGAAGACGCCGATCCCTCCGTCCGCCAAAATGCGCGACAGCTACTCATACAGATGTTCAGGTAAGCCATCCATCCGTAGAGCTGTTGTTTGTTATCCACCGACGACTAATTCTGCGTAGCGGCGAGCGTGACGACATCAAGCACGAGCTGAAGTTGGCACTTGAAGAGCACAAGGTTCGACAGCCGTATGCGAGGGAGATCCTTGCTGGTATCGGGCTTGACCCCGACTATTACGACGAAAACCAGCCTTCTCGTCCATTCTCAACTCAGCCGAGAGCGCCATCTCGCGCTGCCGCTGCTTCCCGCGCAGCGTCGCGAGCTGCTGTTTCGCGCGCTCCTTCACGAGCCGCCGTTTCGCGGGCTGCTTCACGAGCCGACGCTTTGAACGATCGTCCTGGCTCAGTCGTCACTCATCGTGATGCTACACCGGCCGACGATGATGGTCCCGTTCTGTACCACCCACAGCCGGTTCGACGTTCTCCTCCTGCCAGCGACGTGGTCGCCGCGGCGGAATCTATGACCGCCAACGACTATCATACCGAAGAATCGGTTCGAGGTAAGCTTGCTCCTTTTCAATAGCCCCATGATCTTCATGAATCTGACGATGGATTAGGCAAGCCTGTTGCCGTGCGTCCAACTCCGAAGCCGGTTAACAGCACCAAAGTTATCGCAAAGAAGGCGTCTTCGGTCGACCGGCAACTTGTGCCTGCGATTCCGGGACGTGCTGCGAAACCAGCCGGTCGCGACGCTGAGCAGCCTCTCGATGTTCAGCCTTACGATCTCGGTTCTGCTCAGGACCTTGAACGATTGCAACTTACCATGGCTCCTTTTTTTGACGGCAAAGAGACGGAGATGAACTTCTCAAGACGTGAGGAGTACACCATCTTGATCCGCCGGATCACTCATGGAAACGCGCCACAGAAGTGGCCCAAGGTCTACTTTGGTTTCGTCAAGGAGACCCTTACTTTTATCTTTATCACGGCGCATTCCGGTCGGACGACTCTGCAGACCGCTGGCCTTCGGACGGTCCAGTCGCTTGCACGCGTCAACAAGACGAAACTCGACCCGCTGATTCACATAATCCTGCAAAATGTGTTGAAGCTCGCCTCGAACGCGAAGGGCATCACTTCGCAGAACAGCAACATGACCATCATCGCTATCCTCGAGAATGTGACATGCAACCAGCGCGTGTTGGGTTACATCTTGGGCGCCGCGAAGGAGAAGAACCAGAGTCTGCGCATCTATTCGGCGAACTGGCTTAGCATCATCATCGAAGGCCAGTCTCGCCACAAGACTCACACTGAGGGAGTGGCACAGATCGCTTCGTGCATCCAGGGCGGCATTGAGGATTCCAAGGAGGACATTCGCAAGGCGTACCGCCACACGTTGATCCGATTCCATGGCGTTTTCCCCATGCAAGCCAAGAAGGTTCTGAATGCACTGCCACCGAAAACCCAACAATTAATAGAGAAGGACATGCCCCTGAACACCAAGGATGATTCGGGCGACTTGTTTGATCCATTCGTTTCGACCACCGCCACGAGCACGGCGGCGACCACGCCAGCGCGCGCGCCCGCAAAACGGCCTGTACCGAAAAAGCCTGTTTCAACTTTGTCGGCTGCGCCCATGCGGCCCAAACCCCCGCGCCCAGCAACCGCGGCCGGATTTCAAAAGAAGGAAAATGAGACTCCACGAAAGAACCAGTGTCGAATTCCTGGACCTGGACCGGAACTTTCCACACCGTCAAGTCCCCGACGAAACAGTGATCCATCGAACCGGACCAGCCCGACAAAGAGAAGGTGGTTGCCTCCTGGCAACGCAGACAACGACGACCGCCCGTTTGGGACCTTGGTCAATCCTAGAAAACGCCCCAGCACAAGCGAGGGACAGAAGGCAGAGAAGGCAGAGAAGGCAGAGAAGGCAGAGAAGGCAGAAAACGCAGAAAACGTGGAGAATGCAGAGGTTGCGGACATCGTGGGACATGTCACTGAGAGCTCGGCCGACGCGCATCGGGTGATGGCGTCATGGGGCCGGCTCATGCACGAGAAGGAGATGCACGAGAAGGTGGTCAGTACGCAGAACGTGGTAGCTGTGAATTCAAGGAAGGTGTCAATGTCCGGGGAGATAATCGCGTCCGCACCGTGGCCGAGCGAAGAGGTTAAGGAGCACCTGTCGCGAAGCCCCAGTCCCGACCGCGACTATGTCGATTCGGCCGTCGTATCGAGAACCCCTTTGCCAAAGCGGAACGTGACTCTTTGGTCGCAGAATGCTATCAACGCCCACGAGATACTTTTGAAGGGGATTGAGCGAACCCAGGCAAGGACGATGGCCACAGATGGATTCCGAAAGCTGCAGGGCCTGATTCAATACCATCCCAAGCTGTTTGAAGACGAGGAGCAATTCGCTGTACTGTTGATCGGATTGCTGGATGAGTTGGCGGCACAGGCACCCCCAAGCAAGACTGTGCTGTCGTTTGGAACGGTGGCAGACCACAAGACTCAGGTTCTGTATACCGTTAAGTGCATGTTTGAGAACTTCCGACAGTTCTTTGCGCCGTACTACCCTGGCACTGTCACGGCGTTGTTGGATGCGGAGAGATCGGCGGAGACGGGAGGTCACTTAGTCAAGACGATTGAGAACTTCATCGATGATGTGGTCGAGGCTTCGAAGGCGCAGTATGGGATTATCGATGCTGTTGTTAGGCATCTTCTACCTATTGTCAAGAGCGAGGCTGGCCCGACCGAGGAAAGGACGCTTCGAAAGGGTTTGGATGTCATCACGCTTGGTCTGGCTAGCATGAATGGGCAGTTGAAGGAGCTTCCGAGGGATCAGATGGAGTGCCTTGGAGAGTTTGTGAGATGTGTGATGACGCTTCCGGCTGTGGCCATTAAGCGGAGGGTCTTTGCGCTTTGCATCACCCTGCGTGAGATGGTTGATGACGAGCGATTCTGGGAGATTGTGGGATCGAAGAACAAGGGTGTCGACGGTCTGCTGTTCTACTATCAGACGAAGCAGGCAGCGCAGTGAGTGAACGACGATGGAAAGGAGTTTTGGACATGGTCTGGTCGGCTTTTTGGATTGTCTGCATGTTGCAACGAGACGGAGTTCGTGGTTCGTGGCACTTTGAATACGGTTCTCTTTTCTTTTGGTGATCTGCAAAAGGAGTTAGTTGTGTTTTCTCGGATACGGTCCGCTTTTGGCTTTGATTCTGTATTATACCTTTGTTGCTGTTTTTCTTCGTTGTTTGCTGTTTCATTTTTGCTTCCGCATTACTGTATACCCTACCAGAACATGGTTTAGCATAGCATCGTTTAGATAGCTACTCGGTTACTGTAGCTGAATGAACTAGTTAAAATGTATTCTTGATTCCGTCGTAGATTCTAGAGCTAGAGTACATTCAGTTCGGGAAAATGGTCATTTCGTCCCAGTGCATGAACTCGTCTTCCGTCTCATCAGGATCATGGTTCTCCTGCATCTGCAGATCGCCGTCCATTCGCGGGGAAGGAGGGACGCGCGAGCTATGGGCATCCTTGTCCTTTGTATAAGACACTGGTTGAACTGCAATTTGAAGACCTGGATTTGATCTCTGCGGACTGTTGTTCTGGTTGTTCGGTCGTGGCCGCTGGGGCTGGGGCTGCTGCGGGTGCGGGTGCGGGTGCTGCAGTCTTCGATTTAGGGCTAGTTCTCTTGAGGGACCGTCGCTCGGGTTGGACAACCGAACGGGCGAACTCCCAGGCGCAAGAGACCGTCGATCTTGAAGTAGAGGAGCTTCAGATGCTTGTCTTCCAGGATTACCACTGTAATGCTTTTCCTGACTCATGACTGTTTCGTTGTACCGCGCGAGCCATCTTCTAGCCGTGGCTGGGTCGCGGTCGGGCCGGGTGGATCGAAGGAAGTTGCAGGTCGGTGAGTCGCCAAGCCAGTTTGTGTATGTCTTTTCGGAGGCAATAGGTGTCACTGGCTGGGAGTTGGATGTTGCGGTGGAGGTGGAAGTCTGCGCTTCGTTGGGCTTGAAGGGCACGGTGTTAGGGTCGGGGCTTCGATCCAAGCCAAAAATTCCAAAAGGTGTTTCAGCGTTCAGCGTTTGAGTATAGGCGATGTCGTTTCCCCAAGTCCCCGCAGACACGGGTTCTATTGCTCGTTTGCGTAGGAAGGTTTGCGCGAGGGTGAGCTCAGCGCGTTCGCAAGCGAAGAAGTCTGTCTCCGGCTTGATGTATTCTCTTAGTCCACGGAGTGTCGGACAGGAACCCTCCCGGAAGACAAGGTGGTAAGATTGGCCCTGGTCTTTGAAACTGTTGTCCGTCCTCGCGAGGTCATGGAATTGCTTTTTCCGCATTGCTTCCAGGTGCTTGTTCTCCAATTCTTCTTGGCTCCGGCGGTCTTCTATTGTGGTCTCGATGGCGTCGCGCTCGGCGGTTGTCAGGCCGAGCATACGGCACACGGCAGGGTAGCTGTAGCGTTCTAGGAGGTTCAGGAAGATCTCGACTTGCATTCGGTAGGAGAGGTCGGACCAAGTTGGATCTCGAAGCGTTGATCTAGAAGGCTGAAGTGGAAGTGTTAGCGGACGCATTCCCATGAAATGTCTGGGTAGAAGTTGCGCGGGATCAGGGAATCGGCTCACCCGAGCCTCGCTAGTAACTATGCTCTCCGGATCAGTATCTTCCATATCCATACCGCCATAAGCATGCCGTCCCGCAGCTGCCATGCGAGCCATGTTGCTCACCCAGACGGGGTTGAGGTCTCCATTGCTTGCGATGTGGTTGTCGAGCTGGTCCAGCGGTATACGCCTGACATGGGCAGTCGGGGACGTCTCTCGCTCACTGTCGGGTTTTGTCAGTCTGCGGAAGTCATCCAGGCTTTCCCGCATGATCCTTTGATTATGTCCATCGGGTCCGTCTTCGTCGTTGCTTTCCTGTTCGGCGTTGTGGTCCTGTCTCCTTAAAGTCCGTGGCGCATCAAGCGTCGGGAATGCGGCGGGGGGTAGGTTCGGGTTGTATTCGATTAACGGCGGTCTCATGATGTCGTCGCTGCGCAGGTTTCGTGAGGACATGGGGGCATAGAGATGGTCTGGGCTGAACCGCTGGGGCAGGCGGATGGTCTTGCGGAGATTCATGTGCATTGTGTTGAGGCTCGCTGGTTATGTTGCCGACTTGCTTGAGGGAGCGGAAGGCATTGGTATGGTATAAGCAAGAGAGGGAAAGAGAAGGAGCGGATGTTGATGATAATGGCAAACAAATGTAGTCAATGAGTGTTTTATGTGGTAGGGATAGAAGTCTAGGAGTTGTTGCTGTTACCATTGATGCTTGAGTGAAAGAGTAGCAAGATAGTGAGTGTGAGTAGCGAAAAATAGTGCAGGACTGGAGTGTTGGTCCATGGCTGGAAAGAAAAAGAGACTCAAGGAAGTAGCAGAAGCGCAATTGGTGGGTGTTATTCCAGAATCGAATTAACTTGTTGAGTGAAAGACTGACTACGTGCCCTGGCATGGTGAGAGCATTGCGTCCTCCTTCTAATTTCACTGCTACTATTCACTCAATTCCTGATTAGAATGGCCCCTTTTTTGGCCAATTCCTGGCACCCGGCCAACATGCATTGCTAATACGACTATGGTGAATAAAAAAATAAAGAAGACAAGAAAGGCCGTAAAACATCACCGAAATCGGGGTATCTCCTCAGACGGGCGAAGAAAGCAAACTCGTATCGTAGCGCTAGCATTCATAGCGATCCTGAAATGGCGCCGTAGGTTTTCTCTCTGCATCTTCATCATCAAAGTCCATCATGTCGTCGTCCTCTTGATCCGCAAAACTCCGCTTCTTCGAGAGCGTCATCACCGGAGCAGCCAAAAACCCGTTCGCGCCAGCCGATCTGTTCGCACTTTCAACATCCCGCTTCGCCTCCAAGAGCCCCTCGAACGCCAGCAGCATCGGCTTCAGAACGTCCTCGAAATCGATACAGAACCGCTGAGAGTGGATAAAGTTCATCGCCTGGCTGAGCGACATATTAAGCATCACCATGCAGTAAGCCACCACAACCAGCGCAGACAGCCCGTTTCCAGTTTCGCAGAACACAAGGACTTTTTTCGAGACCGGGACTGGCGCGCCATTTGCTGAGTCCACTGAGGGATGGATATGGTCGTTAATGCGCTTTATTGCCTGCGGAAGTCTGGCGATGAGGTCTTGCCCATCCGCGACGTCGAAAGAGTCCGCTTCAATCCCCACATCCGCAGCGGCTTTCTGGCCCGAGAAAAGTTGTGACTTTGCGAAGCGTTGGTCGCGCACACCCACGAGCAACGTGATTCCCTCGTCTCGTAGCCACTGCTTCTCCGATAGGAAGGACCAAGGTCCGAGGTAGAGGAATGGTAATATGCGCTGTGCAGTGCGGCGCATGTTATACGACCACTCGGCCTCTGCTTGCGGCAATGTGAAGATGCTGGGATCGATCTGCTGGAAAAACCCTGGACTGACGAATTCCCCTTCTTGGTATGGATGCGATTCTGGCCCAACAGGCTCTGGGGCGACTTGAGTAACGCCACTGTAATGGATGTCGGGGTAGTAAGAGGGTGCGACTTTCTTTGTGTATTGATGATTTCGAATGTACTTGGATTCATCATTCCCTGAGATGGTTGTCTGCAAGCCCGATGAGGTATTATCCATATTGCCGTTGAATACTTCCATGTTCCTGTCAGTTTGGCTCAGATGGTGTTGGGAGGAAAGACGGGCCTAGGACGGTTTATAAGACGGGGCCTGCGAAGGACTGAAATCCCGCCCTTACCCTTTTCGGAATGACTGCCTGAAAAAAGTGAATGCCTGACTGGTATTTCACCAACAATTCTTTCTCAGCTCTACTTATAAGTATAAAAAGGCTAGTGACTCAGAACTATGTCCTATTCATAGGATGACTGCGGAGATTATCAAAGAGAATTTAAGACTTAAGATCATACAGGTCTTTCTGCGGATGTCAAATCCGCAACGATAATCCCACTTGAAATTCCGAGGTATTATACGTCTACCACAAAACAAGAAGCCCAAAACTGTTCATGTCTGAAAGATCCATCGAGGATCCTTGTCACCTTGGAACTCGCCCTCCGCATCACCAATGTCACCCATCAGCGCTTGAAGACCTTCGCGTTCTCTAATCTCGGCCTTCTTGGCGTTCTCGCGGTTGAGAACCTGCCACAGAATGTATACCACGATGATATTCGCCACGAGATAGCCCAGTGAGAACCCGTGTCCGAGGTAGTATCGAGGGCTGGTTTCCGTTCGGTATAGCTGTGTTCCGATGACAGCTCCCAGGTTACCGATGGAAATTTGCATGGCGTTGGCAATGGCTCGCTTTGTCTGGCCAGAGACATTGTTGGCGGGCCAAGATAGGACGATTGCTACGGCAGGATATATACCTGCACAGCAGAAGAATGTTCCTGTGTATGAAACACCTGGTTTTCGACCAGTGAGGAGAATGATGTAACCAATGCAAGCAAATGCTGACGAGCCCATGATATATGGAGCTCGGCGCTTGGTGCGCTCGGACAGTATAGCCACCGTGATTGTCGTCACAAACCCCAGAGCATAAGGAGGCACAGTGAGAAGCTGGGCCTTGGCTGCGCTGTAGCCGAGCTCCTTGATAATGGTCGGCTTGTTTTAGTGTTAGTAACGCAAGTTGACAATTGGACAATCATGGAGGCTTACCAAGAACAAGGACAGCGTGTATAAAGGAAGGGACATTGAGTGGAAACCAAGCCCATATAGCCAGACTTTTGGGTCCTTAACAGCGTCCATAACCGCTCCCCATGAGAATTTCTCCTCGCGCGTAGCATCGCTATCGTTCTTTAGGCGGAAGATGATGAAGCTGCGTTCCTTCTCCGACAGGAATTCTGCGGTAGCTGGATAATTGTAGACCCAAAGGTAGGCAATAACAGACATCACTACCGTGAGCAATCCTTCCTGCGTCCAGTTAGTGTACTGTGATCTGTAGGATGTGCCATTTTGGTGCTTACTAGGATAAAGATCCATCGCCAACCGGCGTAACCTCCGACGCCATCCATATGTGCGATTCCCTGAGAGAGAATCAGTATTTCGCTCCGATTGGAGTAGAAATTGGTTACCAACCCATGCGAGGATTCCACCAAAAGCACCTGCGAGCGACGCAGCACTGAAGAATAATGCCACGCGGTAGTGCTGTTCGTTACGCTTGTACCACATGGATAGGTAGAAGACAACTCCGGGGAAGAGACCACTTTCGGCGATACCAAGCGCTGTGAACACAGAGATGTCAGCGACGCTCGTCAATCTAGAAAGCCTTGGGCATACCAGTTCGCGAGGTAAGGTATCCGGCATAGTTCTGCACTATACCAAGAAGTGTGGCCACGATGCCCCAGATAAGAGTGAGGGTCGGGAGCCATATCCGCGGAGTCGTCTTCTTCAAAATGATGTTGCAAGGAACCTCGAATACGACATAACCGATGAAGTATAGAGTCAATCCAGTAAGGTACATGTTTCCAGCTATGGAAAATGAGTTAGTCTCTGCTCCAGGTCCGATTGGCGTGGTGGTTCGTACTCATGTTAACATCATCCGCTAAACCTTCCAGACGAGCATTGCCAACTATAAACAGCCCAGGTTAGCACGAGTATGTCCTCTCCAGCAAGTCTCTCGAACCATACCATTACTCCGGTCGAGGAACGACAAGAGGTACAAGATCGTCAACGGAGGAAGGAGTTTGTAATCAAGTTTTCGAAGAAGCGATTTCTCGTTGATGTCGGCGAAGTCGTCTGCGAGATGACTCTCTGCCGGAGAGCTGGCGAACTTTTCCCGGTCAGGGCCCAAGTCGGAGCCCTTGGCTTCCTTCACGTCAGCCATTGTTCGCTAAGGCACGCCAGACCAAAGAATGATGTGCTTGGATGCTTGGGCAGCGTAGTTCCCGCGGGAGTAACGAGGAAGACCGGTTGAGATGGAAAGATATCGGCACTCGACCACGGTTCATGACGCAGTCGAGGCTGATAGGGCTTTTTAAAGCTGTCAACGGTGCGTCGTGCATGGCGCATCGCACATGGTGCAAAGCACATCATCATGGATACAGTTCACGCGATGATGGTGATGACGGCTGCGAATCGCAAAGGCCCAATCTCGTGGGGGTCTGGATCACAACAGGTCCTTAGCACGAGCCGATCTTTTAGACCCCCATAGCAGTAAGGACCCCGTTCAGCCTTGAAGCCAATAAATCGAAGCGATCTGATTCGAAACGACCCTCCAGCGTGGGTGTTGTTGATGAGCAATACAGTACCCGCGATGGCGCGATTAGATAGTACAGGAGCCCCGACCTTTTACCGGCCGAGAGACTAATTGGGCTTAGCGTATTTTCTATACTGCACAACCTCCTCCAGGCTTTCAAGTTTAACTGCCAAGTCATTTGCACAGACAATGCCATTCTCACGCAACTAATCAATCTTGCTTAACGATAGGAAGACCAACAGGTTGACTATGGATCAGCATCACGTCAAACATGAATAGAAGCGCATCACAACTCAAGCGCCAAACTTCTCCTTGTTGAGTTCCACCCATTCAGAAAAGCGCATCGCTGGCCGCTTGAGATACTTCTCGACATTCGACTTTATCTCTGGAGTCATCTCGCCAACTCCTGGTCCCTTGTTTTCACTGTCCCTAGCGAGTTGTCCCGTCAAGACCCTGGCGAATGGTTCAGGCATTCCGGACTTTTCAACCATGACTTGGATTTGTTCATCCGGGCCGACCTTGGTGAATTTCACCGGCTTGTTGATCACCCGTCCAATAACCTCGATGGCATCGGCGACGGACAGGTCTGTCTCTGGGCCAAACAAACACACTGGAGATTCGTGTACGCCTTCGTAAGCACCCGCGAGAATTGTCCCGCAGACTGCACCGATATCATCCGGCGAGATATAGTCAAATTTGTGCTCCGGGAAGGCCCATTTCACTTCACCATCCTCGATAATCTGCCTTGACCACCAGAGCGAGTTGTTTGCGAAAAACGTAGGCCGGACTGCAACGTATCCCTGCCGACCGAAAACGCTTTCCAGCGTGAGCTCGACTTGAGCATGCGCATATCCGATGAAGTTATTGGGTTGGGTTGCACGAGCATCGCCTCCCACGCTCATGCTGCTCAGCATGACGACGCTTTCAATTCCTGCCGATTTGAGCGCCTCCGCCGTGGAGAATAAATGATCAGTTGAGGCCCCGATGGCCGCGTAAACGAAGGCATGGGTAGCACCACTCTCGGATACCGCATCGCGGACAGTATCCGGTTGAGTGAGGTCGGCTTGGACTCTTTCATATCTGCCACTTTGTTCTTCGGTGGCGCTCAAGCCGGGGACCGGTTTCGAGGTATTGCGCAAAGCGAGAAAGACTTTGGCATCATGAGAGTGAGCGGTGCGAGCGGCGGCAGAGCCTACGGCTCCTGTTGCGCCGAATACGATGACCTTCCTGGGGCCCATGTTGGGGTTGGATGACTTGTGAACGGAATGGATGGAATTAGATGAGATGCTTTGTAAGTGATTGATCTGGAAAGTCCGAACAATCTCTGTCAGGCCCCGCTTTGCTTTATATCTTTGGACTCTGCTGTCGTGTAACGGAGGTCGGTTCTCTGGCTATCCGTCTGCCGAGCTCTAATGCTTGGCTTGCTGACGGTTTCGTAGCAGACGTTCCATGAGAATACGAGAGACGTTTGTCAGCATCCTGGGGAACGCAGCTGCCAGAAGTCTGTAGATGGGGGCAGAGTACAACGTGCTGTGCCTGAAACGCGTACGCTAGCCGCTCCTTCCTCTTAAGGTTCGAGCCTTGGGCTTCGGCGTTGATAATGGCGTTTGCCCGACGCGGCGGAGCAGCATGCCTCGAATCGATCCTCGAGAAACAAACATAAGCAAGGATTCGGTTCACAATTGAGTTCCATATAACTTGTCTCAAAGTTACGCACGGATCACAGGGTTTTGCAGGCTACTGGCATGCATGAAACAAGCTAAACTCTTTGTTCCCCCTTTGACGTCCACGGACATGTTGTTTCGTCAAGTTGTCAGTCTCTTTGAACCTTTTGGGTCACCCTGCCAGTGAGCGCTTGCTGGCACATTATTGAATGGGCACTGCCACTATCTTTTCATGCTAAAAGCGACACTCTGAGTCATAACTCCAAATCGTTATACTGCTTAGGTGGGGCAACCTTATCGGCCCGTGCTTGCGGCGGGGTCAGCCAACCAGAGCCTCGGGTTCTCTCTCCAGTTTTCCCCCGGCTTTAGATAGCATTAGATAGCAGTCAGTGCTCTGTAGGCTCCAGTCGAGGCTATAAAGGCCTGCTTCTCCAACTGCCAATGTAGCAGGGACATAAAGATACCAAGAATCCTCTACTTGGACTTGCATTATAACTAACTCTTAGACGAATTCACGAAAATGAGCCCCCAAGCAAAAAATTCAGGTACAAACAAACAATCTATACTCCATCAAGCTCTCAATGACTAACGATATATAGTCCCTGCGTCGACAAGCGCTGTCCTCCATCGTGACACCCGCTTTGCCCCTAAGAAGGCCGTCGGCGGCAAAGGCAGCTACCTCTTCCTCGAAGACGGTACCAAGTTCCTTGACTCGACAGGCGGCGCTGCTGTTTCCTGTTTGGGCCACGGGTACGAGAAAGTCGCCCAGGCTATTATGGAGCAGTTCAAGAAAGTTGAGTATTGCCACACTGCGTTCTTCGGGACAGATGCATCTGAAGAACTCGCGCGTTTGCTTGTCAACTCAACCGGCGGGAAGTTGTCCAAGTTGTTTGTCGTCAGCTCCGGTACGTCATTTTCCCTCCATGCCTCTTTCTTCCCGGCCCACCGCACCTAATTCGGTCTGTCTACTAACAACTACACTCCAGGCTCCGAGGCAGTCGAAGCGGCACTCAAGCTCGCCCGCCAGTACTTCCTCGAGCTCCCCACTCCCGAACCGCAACGAACACGCTTCATCGCCCGCAAGCCCTCATACCACGGCACAACATTAGGCGCCTTAGGAATTGGAGGCCATGTCCTCCGCCGCCAACCGTTCGAGCCTATACTATCCCAGAACACATCTCACGTCTCACCGTGCTACGCCTATCGGGGCAAGAAAGATGGCGAGTCGGACGCAGATTACGTCGCCCGGCTTGCAGACGAGCTCGACGCTGAATTCCAACGAGTTGGCCCGGATAATGTCTGCGCCTTTATCGCGGAGCCTGTTGTTGGAGCTGTACGTCTCTCCCCATCTTCTTAATTCCGCCGTTTCAAGCAGTGAGTATGATTGATGATGATACATTCCCAAAGGCCCTAGGTTGCGTCCCCGCCGTACCGGGCTACTTCCCCGCCATGAAAGCTATCTGCGAGAAACACGGCGCCCTTTTTATTCTCGACGAGGTCATGAGCGGCATGGGCCGCTGCGGTACGCTCCACGCCTGGGAACAAGAAGACGTCGTCCCTGACCTTCAAACCGTCGGGAAGGCACTGGGCGGTGGCTACGCGCCTGTCTCGGGCCTCTTAATCTCGGGTAAGGTTGTCCAGGTTATTGACAAGGGCACTGGGGCGTTCCGGCATGGTCAGACGTACCAGGGGCATCCGGTTTCCTGTGCGGCTGCGTTGGCAGTGCAGAGGATTATTGCTGAGGAGAATCTGCTGGAAAATGTGAGTGTTATGGGTAGATACTTGGAGGAGAGGCTGCGGGGTGCGCTTGGAGGGATGAAGTACGTTGGTGATATTCGGGGGAAGGGCTTGTTTTGGGGGGTAAGTTTCCTACCCATGCCCGTCTGCTCATATTTATAAGGTTACTGACTCGATCTTGCCCTCAGATCGAATTCGTCAAAGACAAAGCGACGAAAGAACCCTTTGACCCGAAGACTGCGCTAGCCTTCAAGATCCAGGAGACAGGCCTGAAGCCTGAGTTCGGCATCTCGCTGTATGGTAGCGCTGGTACTGTAGATGGGATTCGCGGCGACCATGTCATTATCTCTCCGGCTTATAATACTACGAAGGAGGAGATTGACATTATCGTCGACACAATTGTCAAGGTTCTTGATGAGGTCTTCGTGCAGGTTTAGGGCCAGGCTTCATATGGAGTTTAGGTACTGATTGGGGTTGGATACACTTCAAATATGCCTGACCATTTGATTCATCATAAATAAGTTTCAAAAGAAGACCGTATATTACAGGTACATAGCATAAGGTAGATGGCAGGTAACAGAGCTAAGCCTTTGCTTCAACCTCCAAACCGGGTTTCGACACTCCCTCATCCGCACCAGCAATCTCCTTTCCTGTCCCATTCCCATTCGTAACGGCCTTGGACGACACCTTTCCAACAGACCACATACTCGCGACCGTCTCAACAGCCCGTTCAATGACAACCCTAACGCGATCCCTCAGCACTGCATTCGCACACTCAACCTCCAGATCCTCCAGCCAGACCCGCGCAACATGCTTGTCAACCTTAATCTGAATACCTGGAACCGGAATGCCGAGGGCTTGGAGACGAGCGAGCTCCGCGAGCTCGTGGTTTGAGAAGGTATCCGGCTCGGTATCTTCCGACCCCGACTCGGGCTGCTCGGATTCGGACTTTGCGGGCGTTGAGTCCTCGTTTGTGTTTGTGGTTGGGAGGCGGGGACGCTCGATGGGAGCGATGTCCGAGCCAAACTGGGCTTCGAGCATCATGAGGAGGCGGGCGAAGCGCTCTTCTGCGTCTTGCGCGGCGTGCGGGTTGAGGAGGTTGAATGTGTCGAGGGTGTCAGTTTCGGGTTCGTCGTGGTGATGGTGGTGGTGGTGGTGGTGTTTGTTGTGCTTGGCGGATTCTAGAGTGATTGCGTTAGCAGGGTACAATAGGTATATATTTGGGCGCGGACGTACGCTTCACAGATGCTGGGCTACTTTCGACCGTAAGGAGGACGGCCATGACTGCGTCGGCGACACCGTCGTTCATCATGTTTCCTTCCCACTGGAGCTCGACCTCGCGGATTCGAGGGTGGTATTTGATTACCACGCAGCCCATGACCAGGTATGCCTGGGGCTTCTCCATGGGGATCTCTTCATTGGCCTCCTCTTTCATAGGCTGTTCTTCCTGCTCTTCCGTCTTGGTGTCTTGCTCGGTGCCGATTTCCTCAATGGCTCCGAAAGTACCCTCCAGCGCCCACTTGATCAGATCCATGCTCGCCGAGCTTAAGGTGATGTGCTGCTTGCAGGTGATTGTGGTAGTCTCCAGACCGGCGTATTCGCGGAGGTCATCCGGGGCCATGAGCGACAGGTCGAAGCCATTCTGGACGAGGACACCTGCCATGAGTGGCCCATCTCCGTCTTCGTTCTCAGAGGGTAGTGCTGTTTGCGCCAGTTTGCCGACGACCTTGGCAATCTTGTCCTTTCGGAAAGGAATCCGGACTTCGTCGCAGTTGGCTGGCGTGTAGACTTTGACCTTGACTGTCTTTTCTGCGTTCAGACTGAGGAGCTTTGACTTGAGGCGCATCATTTGGTGCTTTTCGCCGTGTACTAGGATCTATTGGACGTTAGTGCGAAGGCAGAGGCCTGGAAGACGGAAGGAGATACGTACCACGACAGGGGCGGATACTTCTTCAATGAAATTCCTGTTCTCGACGCCGTCAACGTGGGCCGCAAAGGATACTTCATCAACAGTGCATCGCCGGGGAATCATGATCTTCTGTTCCTCGTCATTGCCATTCATGCGTGTTCTACCCATGCCGGTGGCTGCCCGTGACATCACGGCATGGATTTGGTCTGGCTCGTTGAGCAGTTGTTTGGCCATCGTGCCCTCCACGCTGTAACCCGTCATGACAACGCCATTTCGCTCGTTTGGTGCCCATCGCTCCAAGAGCTCTCGACTTGTACCTGTTTGTAGCATACCCGGCGAGGCTAGCATGACACATCCTCCAACGTCGTCAAATCGTTCGAGACTGCGCAGACTGCGGACGAATTTAAAGTCCCAGGGACCGGCGCTGACACTTTTGTCGCCGCTGGCTTCCGCTTCTGCCATCCGTTGGCGGAAGAGACGTTTGATGTTATCGTTCATCGCTCCAATATATGTCTGGTATACGACCATGCACCTTCGCGCTGTGTTACCAATGTAATAGATAGGGATCTTTTGCAGCTCGGGGTGCGTCTCCCAGTATTCATCAAGAATAAGAAGCAGCTCCTGCGCACGACCGAGCGCAAAGACTGGCATAAGAACTCGGCCACCGCGATTGAGTACTCCCGTTATTGACTTCATTAGGGCAGCCTCACGCTCGAGTCTAGGTGGGTTGGAGGAGATTCCGAAGGTTGATTCGGTAATAAGGACATCGATTTTCACTCCTCGGGGCACTGTCGCAGGAATAAGATGACGATCTTCTTCGCGAGAGTAGTCGCCTGTGAACAGGATGTTCAAGCCCGCAATTGATACCAGGAACATGGCAGCTCCTAGCACGTGGCCCGCTGGGAAAGGAGTGATGCGGATGCTGTTTATAGTGTGAGTCGTGTTGAAATCGATGGTCTCGATCAACGGCAGCGTTGACAGGTGGTCATGCTCCGTATATAGAGTAGTCCGCTGGTCCGATGATGAGGCTGTGTTGTTGACGCGCACATTGTCCTGGATCAGCCATTTGTATATAGCTTTCGTGGCGTGCGTCATGAAAACACGACCCTTGAAGTTCGTTTTGCTGAGAACATATGGAAGCGCGGATGAGTGGTCGACGTGGAAGCTGTGACGCGACAAACGCCTATTAGTCTATCTGTTGAGAGAAAGGGCCGGTGGGTGCATCCCGCGCTAAAGGATGATACAGAATACAGAGAGTGGTGACCGAATACAAGATAGATTGAATTGTATTGCGTTTCTTGTATACATGGAAGAAGCAGGGGCCGGATTGCCAAAAGAGCTATTCCACCATTGATATCCAATGGCTTTGACGTGCCATCACCCGCGAGGCGTCGAGGGACCCCATGGCATCCAGACACACCCGCGATATGAATGAAAGAGAGCAACAAGGAGACTGGGTGTTCCACGTACTGGCTGATTAAGAGTATATCCACCGTGCTCAAGTCGAACTCGTCGAAGAAGGGAAGGGCCGAGAATCCTTCTTTCGCAGGGTGCATGCCGGCATCGAGCTGTTGGCCTCGAATTAGATGGTGCTAAACGGAATGCCAAACAGAATACACACCATAACAGTCTTTCCCTTGTATTGAATGATATGACACGACCGTCCAACCTCGTTACCACCACCTAAGCAATAAAACGCCAATTCATCTGACGGATCAACAGGCTCGTCGTCGACGGCGTTCATCGCCGCGGCTTTTCGCTTCGCCGCCATGTCATACGCGTGCCCAGCAACCAACGCACGACGATTTCGGCGATCTAGCGTATAAGACAACGAGAGGCAAGAAAAATAACTAGATAACAGGACAATGTCCAGATGAAGCTCGATGAAGGGTCTTAGTTTGCGCGCTGTTTGCGAGCCATAAATGCGCTGCAGAGCAAATGAATTTCCGCTTAGTCAAGAAGATCGGAATCAAACGAAGAGCACGACCAGTTAGAAATTCACTGGTCAAGTCTGCTGTTTGTCACCAAGTGACAAGGATAAGTGCATTCATCAGGCGGTTTCTTCAAAGGAGCTTCACTTACATAAGCCACGTGATCCGCTCGTCGCGGAAGCAAACCTCGTCGTCCCTGTCCGTGCCAGCATCCCGACCAACGCCAGATTTCCGCCGCGTCAGAGGTTATCTATTCGCTCAGCTGCTCGTGCCGACAGACTTTCGCGACTGGATTTCGGACCCGATGTCTTGAGATGGTTACAGGTGGCGGCGGCGGCGGTTATCAGCAGTCCGCTTCACGGTTTAACTTACGCGCAGAGCATTCAATCTGTCCGCGGAAGCTGGGCACACCTCGATCAAACATCATCGCGTAATAACGAAAAACCTGCTTACGGCTAGGGGCCGCAGCCAAAATGGCGCAAACACAGCAGTTCCAGCAGTCTTTCTCCCCTCCGGGTTCCTCTCCCTCTCCCGCTCCCTCCCCGATGAATGGCAGTGTTCCACCACCGGTCAAGCGACAACGCCTCTCCCCTCATCCTCAGTCCGTACAGTCGCCTTACGCCTCACCTAGCTTCGGAACCCTGCAATTACCCAACAACCAGGCATTTGCCGTGAACGGGGCGAATACGAACGGGATACCCCAATCGCCAGCTCCCCCACCACCCGGCGTCATGGGCCCTCCGTCGCGACCTGTCGATAAGCCTACGGATGCAGCAGATCTGACGGATGTTCTGGCTTCGTCTGGTATTGATGTGAGGGAAGAAGAGGCATTTCTCACCAGCAGCTATTCTGGCCCCGGCGTACAGGCGCAACAACAACCACGACCTCAGCAGCCGCTTCCTCAACAACAACCGCAACCCCCTCCTCTCAACACATCTTTCGCTTCTCAAACATCAACTACCGGAACGGTCTCTGCGCCCACAAGCTTCAGCGAGCCCTCACAATACAAACCTCCTGGCGCCCAAAATTCCTTCTACACCGAACCCTCGACCCAGCCTTCCGCCCCTTTCGTCGACCCCAACGAGCCGACTCGAGAAGATACCGAAGCAGCTAGACGTGCACAGTACCACTTACAAGAGCCCTTTCTCCTGACGAAGGTGCTGGAACAAAGGCTTCAGAGACGTGGTTTTGACCTTGGAGTTCGCATACCCGCGGAGGGCTTGTTTCACCCAGTACCCGGTCGCCCACAGCCTATTGAGGTCACCGGACCGGATGGCTCATCAGTTGTGCGTACTGGTCAGACCATTTTGAACCAGGAAGGCGCGCCTCTTGTTGATATCCTGAATCTTCTGTCAATATCTTGCGAGGAACGACTACGAACTGTGATTGATTATTCTTCATCGCTTGCGAGAAGCAGACGAGCTCATTCACACGGAATGGTCCCTGTTGAGTGGAAAGACCTAGCTTCGACGAGTGATAACGTGAGCAGCGGGGCGGATGGTCCTCAGACGCCATCTCTCAAAAGTAGAGTCCCGTGTGCACTCATGAAGATTGAAGGTTACTGACAGTGACATAGGGCCGCACTCAGATATGCAACCAGAAGCTCAAATACTTGCAGAGAAATATCGGTCCTTGGTGGATAAGGATGCGTCCTATGAGGAAAAGAGAGCAGCAAAACGCGCAAAGCGCACCGCGAGTGCGATATTAGGAGAAAGCGGAACCCCCAGACCTGATCCAATGGATGTACCCGGTTCTGGTGCTTCAACTCCAATCGGCGAGAGGGCTCCCACCATCGGTAAAGGTGGGCTCACTAAGAAGGAAGCTAGAAAGTTACAGGATGCAAAGGCAAACGAAGCGCAGCAGCACCAACAATCTGTTGAAACAGCACGCATGGCCACTCAGACTATGATGTCAGGAGGCATGTTTGGCAAAAAGAAGAAATACTCGTGGCTAAAAAGTGGACCAACTGCTGGGAGTGGCTTCTCCACGCCATCGCGCATCAACCCGTCTACGCCAAGCGTCAATACAGAAAAGGCACCACGTCCTGGAGAACCTGCAACGGTTCCCACCAAACGGCTGGGTACTTGGCGGGAAGATAAGGAGAAGGGAGCTGGCATACAGGTTCGAGATATCCTATTCATGTTGGAGTCCGATGGGAGAGCGGCCAGGCATATACAAAAGGGATACTCAAAAGACATGAAGGAAGACAAGGCAGACTGATACCATCTACTCCGTCTTCTAGACTCATAGTGCTTTTGAACAGTCTTGCCTTAGTTTCTTTCGTTCCGCATGAGCACTGCGCAGGACCGTGGTTTTTTTGGCGTTGCGGTACATCATTCAGGGGTTACAGTCTACGTGTCTAATCCTATTTCTCGCGTGCATCTTGCACCATCCAGCTCTATTTCCTGGATCATTGCATCACGGCTTTTTTCCCCTACTCTTTTCTCCTTCTATTGTGGTTTAATTACTCGCACGAAATTTGGCACGGCTCTCAGTTCGGCTGCCCTGCAAAAACCTTGGACGTTGGTGGCTATATTAACAATGTAAATGACGGAAATCTTGGCTCGTGCACACTTTCTGCGTAGATGAAGGCTATACATGACGCTTCCCCATAGCGTTGGAGTCTGTCCCTCGGAAGTTCTCGAGACTCCAGCAACCGTAAGTAATGTAAGTAAATTGCGACCTTTCCGGATAAGGTTAGGGCTCTGACGTAAACTCCGGGACGCGAAGGACACCATCCCAGCAGTCGCGCAGTGGCTTTTCCAAACTCGAGGCGGAAAATCGCCTCTAAGCCCTGGCGTTTTTAGCCTTGTGTCCGACCTCGCAGCGATGATCAACGCGACCAAATGAACAGCGGAGCACCGGATGAAGAGAACCCATGTCTTTGCCACGAATTGACGCGCTGAGAACAGAATGAACGCGGAAGATGATGTCAGAAGGCGAGGCCCCAAAGGCGGAGGGGTTCCCACTTCGCACCGCGTGTCAATCCAATTCTAATCAGGCCAATCATTTCAGTCCTCGCTCCGACTCACCAGATCGTTTTAGGGTCCATCTTTGCAGCGCGAGGACGGATTCGAGAATGCATAACATGCGGACTTCGGCGAGCGGAATGCACCTCGGACGCAAGTGCTGGGATCGCCTTCGAGTGTCGATGCGCCAACCATTGGCAGATGGGACTTTTCAACCGTTCGGGCATGGGCCGTGTCGCTGACGAGTCGGAGTAACGAATTATTCATGACTCCGGTACTGCCTCACGGCTGAGGGTGGAATTGACTAAGCGAGTACCAGGAGGTCTCGTACATCGCTTCATACTTCCAAGGCGTCTCTCTTCCTGTCTTGCATTAGCCGATCCCGATTGGCTTGCTGAGGCTTTGAAGCGTCTGGAATACCGCCCGGAGTAGTCTACGCCAGCCTGGACGAAAAGGTAGTTGTGATTCCGAGTCGTTGCGACGGTAATCAGAAAACACTACCCTATCTTTGGGACTATTTTCTGATAGTCCCCGCGAAAGCATAGTTGAGTGGCCATGGTTTGACATTAATAATGTTATTTTCTGGCGATCGCAAACCGAAACCACGAGGGGAAAGGGGAAATGTTCGGAAATGAGGGAGGATATCATACATTCTTCGAGTCTGAGACCTCTTGGACGGCGTATCCATCAGGGCTCACTGTAATAATTATTCTCGGAACTCCTAGGTACCTTCAAGCGGACGTGCGCCGAAGCCATAACCGAGCCAACCCAGCATTACTCTGCTGTTCTAGTATAGCGATCCCGTCGCCTCGTCAACTCTAGCAGTAGTATCCAAGGCTGAACAATGAACAATTCTTTCACCCACCACGCAGGTCAATTTTGATTTAGAAATCTGGCGTCTGTTTCTTTATTGCCTAATACACTCGATTATATCAGAAAAGAAATAATAACCGGTCAGGAATTGTCATGTAGACCTCATTTACCGGACGGACCACAACGCTTTCTTGCCCCGACCGACCGCCTCGCATCACACTCCCCACGCCTCTCTGACTTTCTCCTTGCTCGTCACGTCTCTTCCCGTTCAACTTTGCCTGCTGCCTTCTCGCAGTTTGTCTGCTTCACTGGTCTCAGCATCCAACTTCTCTCACCCAGCGATTCTGGGATTCCCGCGAGAATCCCCGGCTTTCCGGCCTGGCGTATCGAGGGCTCCGTGTTCATTGAGGGCGACAGCGGACCACCAGTGACGCTGGACGACCTCCTCTCTTCCTTTCTCTCTTCCACTGGTACCCTTCCTCCTCTCTACCCCCATCCGCCGCTCGTACGACCGGACGGTTTCTCTGAACCATCATGTCTACACCTTCAACTGCTACCGCCACACATCCTACGCATCATCAGCAACATTACGGATTTCCTCATCATCAAACATACCTACCGAATCCTTCGTATCCGACCACGACCACTCCGCACATAAACCCTGCCGTTTATCCTTACGCCGTCCCTTCAGCGACAGCTGCACTTCCTTATACTCAGTCTCCTCACTCGGTCGCCGCAGCTTCTACGCCTACGACCACCGCAGCCATGCCGCAGCCCCAGAAACCCGCTAGCACGGGGGTTTCAACTCAAAACGGGAGGCGGAAAAAACCGGACTGGGGCGAGTTCTACAAGAATGGGATACCGAAAGAGGTTATTGTCATTGATGATACACCTCCACCTGACCAGACTGCCGCCGCGTCGCGCACCTACCCGGCGGCATCCACCGCTCAGGCTCCGAATGGCAATATTTCACAGCCGGCGGGTAAGAAACGACGCACCGGTATCGAGACGGCGTACGATCTGGGCTACTATGATCGTCCCTCTTTCTCCATAAACCCCCAGCAGTACGGAGATGAGTCGTCTGCTGGCTCCCTGTCAACAGACCGCACAGCATCGTTGCACACCACTGCTCCTACGTCCCTCTCACAGGGCAGCTCTGGTGCGAGCAACGGTGCTTATTATGAAGACGCCAATGTCGGCCAGAAGCGAAAGCGGGTAGCGACGCGAAAGTCCGTTCGAGATCAGCAGAAGAAATTAGAGCAGGAAACGGCAACCGATGCCTTTTTGAGCTACATACCCCCTCCCAAGCCGCCTATCAAGGCAAAGGATGTGCCTGTGCCTGTTGTTCGTTCTGTAAGTATTCAGTTGCACTTACCGGCTATCATCTGCTAATTCTCTTTTCAGTTTTCAAACAGGGGTGAGAAGTTCGACGATGATGATGGACATTACATTGTCAATCCCAATACTCCTATCACCGACCGATGTGAGCATTTTCAATATTCGACCAAAAATTGTGCTGCTAACTTCTCGAAGACTCAATAGTCAAACTTTTAGGGCAAGGTACATTTGGAAAGGTCGTTGAAGCATATGACAAACAACGCAAAACTCGCTGTGCCATCAAGATTATACGTTCCATTCAAAAGTACCGTGACGCATCGCGAATCGAACTCCGTGTGCTCTCAACTTTGGCGTCTAATGATAAGAGCAACCGAAACAAGTGCATCCACCTCAGAGACTGCTTTGATTACCGGAACCACATATGTATCGTCACCGATCTGCTGGGTCAAAGTGTCTTTGATTTCCTCAAGGGCAACGGGTTCGTTCCGTTCCCCAGCAGCCAGATTCAGAATTTCGCTCGGCAACTCTTTACCAGTGTGGCTTGTAAGTGCTTCGATACGTTCTTCGAGCTCTAGCTAATTTGAGTGCAGTCCTTCACGACCTTAACCTTATACATACAGATCTAAAGCCTGAAAACATTCTCCTTGTCAAGAACGCCTACCAAACCTTTACTTACAACCGCTCTATCCCTTCATCCTCTACCGCAATATCCCGGAATGCGCGTCAAAGGCGCGTTCTACTGGATAGCGAAATTCGCCTGATCGACTTTGGGTCTGCCACCTTTGATGACGAATACCACTCCTCTGTCGTTTCTACACGGCATTACAGAGCGCCCGAGATTATTCTCAACCTTGGCTGGAGCTTCCCGTGTGATATCTGGAGTATTGGCTGCATCCTCGTGGAGTTCTTTACTGGCGATGCTCTTTTCCAGACCCATGACAACCTTGAACACCTCGCTATGATGGAAGCTGTCATTGGTGAGCGGATAGACGCGAAACTTGTACGTCAAGTGATGCAAGGAAGCCGGAATGGCAACCAGAATCAGGCGGCCAAGTAAGTTTCTTGCCTTCAAGAATACGGGCACGGCTGACTTTCTAGGTACTTCGTTCGAAACCGTCTTGATTATCCCAACGAAGAGACGACCCGGGCCTCGAAGAAGTACGTTCAGGCTATGAGGCGACTGACAGTATGTCATCTTCCTATCCAAAACTTAATACGCGGTTTGCTGATTGTTTCAGTCGTTCATGCCAACGAATAGCAATTTCTACCGATTGTTCCTGGACTTGCTGCAACGCATCTTCGTTTACGACCCCAAGCAGCGTATAACCGCCAAGGATGCCCTCAAGCACGCGTGGTTTAAAGAACCTATCACAGATGACGGGACGGAAGCTCTGCGGATTGGGCAACAATTGCAGCGCAACGGTCAGCCGCGCTGAGTATCCCAGCCGGGGCTTGTTTTGAGCCTAGGCTGAAGAGCGCAATTCGACTTCAAAAGGCGTTTGTTTCGGAGTTTGATATTCTTCTTATCTTGCATTGGATATATCGCTGGTACGCACGGATACCAGCGCCTTATTGTGTATGGGTACAGTTCGAGTTACGATGGCATTTTTTTTTGGATAATATGTATGGGTCGCCGCCAGCCGCCTGAGCATATCGGCTACTGGTTGCTCTGGAGTTTGGCCGCTAAAGCAAGACATCAAGGCCCGGGATGGTTACTTTTACGGGGATGGACATGGTCATTATTCTATCGATTACATCGCACGGGGTTGGCCTGGATTTACGGGATATGGGCATGTGTTAACTTCTTTCGTGATATCTATCTCGCGTCACCTACAGATGTGGACATGGTCCACCCTCGCGGGACATTTCACCTTTACGGCGTCGATATGGTACAGGTTCTCTCTTTATTCTGCATAGCCTTTATGGTAGATGCTTTTCTTGACGGTTGACTGACTGGTTTTTTTGACTGTCGTAGACAGTTTCTATGTGTATATATATATACCCTTTATCTATACCCTCTATACAACTCCTTGCCACATCTGCTCTCAAATCAAATCTCAGCTCACCAGATCAGATTTAGAAATACAAAACTCAACAAGTTCCAACCCCCTGTCATCCGCATCTTGATTTTGTCCAACAACCCGTAACCCACACTTCTCCATTACCCTGATACTGGCGCCATTCGTCTTCGCAACGATAGCATATACTCCATCCTTGTCTTCAATATCTCCTTCTCCCCCGTCGACCACGCCCGAAGCACTTGTAGCACCCGACATCGCAATCGATGTATCAAACGAGCCAAGATACTCAAACCACCACCCCAAAATCCCCTTCACAGCCTCACTCGCATACCCCTTCCCCCAAACCCCAGGTACAAACATATACCCGAGCTCGTACTGCATCTTCCCTGAAACCGGCGACTCAGACTCCTTGATCCCGACGACGGCGATGATCCGGTCCTCTTTCTCTGCTTGCCCCTCAACATCTTGAGAATTGAGGTATGAGAGTTCCCGGACTGAGAAGACAAGGCCTTTCTTCTTGCTCTTGCTCCTGGTTATGGCTATGGTCGACCCACTGCCTTCTGGATGTGAACTCGAACTCGAATTCGCATCGTCTAGACCGATAGACCGCTTAACCCAGTCCTCCGTCTGCTTTAGGTCCGCATCGGGGCCCTTCTGTACACTCCACTTCATGACCTCAGGCTCGGTGCGGAGTTCATGGAGGGCGACGGTGTCGGAGAGGCGGAGAGGTTTAAATGAGAGGCGGGTTGTTTGGAAGCCCAGCGTCGGGTTTGAAACTGAGACGGGAGTATCTTGGGCGTTAGGTTTTGTTTGAGGTGCCATTGTTTTGGTGGATTTGGATGCCGTTGTTAGTGATTCGGGCTGGGCTGACTCCGGTGCCGGATTTCTAGATAAGTGAAATAGGTGGTGAGTGTGATTGTTTGAATCGTGGAAGGAAGGAGAAGCAGATTAGGATAAAAAGGTTCCTGGAGTGCCCTGGAAGGTCATATAGCTTTATATGAGCAATTGTGGTACCTAGCTAGTCAGATTTGTGAAGGGTGAGTCATTCTAAGACACGATGGGCCAGATGCTCGTTGATTATAGTTCAGGGGATTTTAGCTCTATGATAGCTAGCACAGCCGATTCAGCCAATGAAGTACAAGAGCTTCGCTGCGATGGTCTTGGTTTCTTATTTTGTTTCATTCTGTCAGCCATAGTAGATACAGGTCTGCTATCCTATCCTCCGTGGCCAACTATTGCTATCAATCAATAGGAAATAGAGAAACAAAGTATGTTGCATGTGCATCAACATGATGCCGCAAAGAAAAGCGTATGGGTATGGGTATGATATGGGTATGATGTCTAACATGGTGCACATTGAACAAAGGAGACCCGGCAGGGTAGTGAAAGGTAGTCCTTTTCCTAGGGCGGAAAATGCTCATTACAAATGCATATGAGAAGTTTGTGGGAGGATGTCGACGCGGGTCGAGGCATATCTCTATCGTAAGGTACATGTGTATTATCGAAATCGATACGATTTGTGGGCAAGTGGTGAAGTCGGTGCATTGCCGACACCGCTGCCTGAGATGCGGACTCGATTCTTCCGAGACGGCGTTTGCGCGCAGAAGACGCAGACGTAGACGGAGGGGAGGTTAGACCGTTCCAAGCCGACGCATTTGGTATGTAACCAGTGACTGCACGATTCGCTGCATAACCGTCAGTACTCAGAAAACCTTGCTGCCTTCATTTCCAAAAGAGCCATGCTGACCATGTACGACGGTTTTCGACCTCGTCCACATGCTGCTGCAGGAAAGAAGAAACGTACCATTGAATCATGAGATGGCCACCATTATCCATCGAGTTGCAGACGCACCTGGTGCCATTGCTTGGATTGCTATATCGGTCGGTGGAGGGAGTTGCAAGGCCGGGGTCCGTCACGGTGGTGGGAGAGGTATTTTCTCGAGAATCCAAGTCTAGCTCCGTGCCGAAGCGGGGAGGCGACGACTGGAGATGTGCCAATGACTGCAGTGAGCGATTCGATCGGGAGCCGAAGCTTGCAACGGTCTGGGATCTCGGTATCCGTCCTTTATTTTGCAGAACTTTGCGAAGGGCATGCTGGGCGTCACCAGTATCCTCTTCTATATCAGCAAAACTACCAGAAACGGAAGCGGCGCTACTATATGATAAGTCGGATGGAAACATTGAGGTCTGCCTCTTGGGAGTCCTCTTCCAGTCGTCTAGCGTAGCCTTCAAGGCTGGCCTTCTGGTCGGGCCTCGAGGAGCAGTAGCCCAGGGAGAGGCCCGGCCTGAGTGAGAAGAAGTGAGTGAGCCCATTGAAGGCGGTCGTGAGCCTGACTCACTGCGAGCGATCGTCGATCTCCCGGCTTCTGAGAACGCATAAGAAGGGTTGCGGCTGCTAGGCAGAGGATACTCTGGAAATTCTGCCGAGTCGTACTCGCTCTCCGTGGCGGAGCCGTCCATATCCATGCTGTTAAGAGGGTCCGTCAGGCCAGTTGATGCCTCGAGAACAGGCTGCATCTCCGTTTTCGCTCTGCCATCTTTGCCGATCTTCAACACTACTGACTGGGATTGTTTTGGAAAGCCACTGGCCAGCGAATTAGACCTAGCTAGCGGGGCGCGGAGTGGTTTAATCGGCGACGACCGCCCTTTTGAGGGGCTCTTGCGGATGCCACTGGCAGAAGACATTGTCCCACCAGATCCCGGACGAGATGCATTCACTGCACTGACGGTAAGGCTGCGAGTCAACGTAGGCCTATTTTGTCGAGGCGTGTAGTCGTCGTCCTCTTCTTCAGAAAGGTGGGGGTTGACTCCCTGAGCCCGTCGGAGCTCTTCCCGCTTGAATTCCTCTGTCTGGTGGTGATACGGCTGCCGGTGTTGCCTCGAGAACAACCGCTTATCCGGGGTGGGCTGAGGCCCTCCAAACCGTCGTGCAGGGGAACTTAGGAACAAGGCCGGGTCTTCTGCTTTTGGTAATGGGAGTCGAGGAGACGTGGAAAAGGGGGCGGGAAACAAGGCAGCGTCGGTGGGAGCACCGGAAGATTGGCCATAGATGGTATTTCTAAAGTCAGAAAGTTCCATGTTCCTGTCGATATGAGGTAACTGCGGGATCTGGGAGTCTTGCGGAGGATTTGCCGTATTAGCGTGAAGTGCAATTGCAGTTGCTGGATCGAACAAGCCGCCTGCGTTCTCAGACAGCGTCAGATCTGTTGTGTGCTGGTCAAGCCCATGATCCCAGAACAGTCTCTGTTGTGGAAAGAAGGGTGATGTTGACGGGTTGATCGAACCCAATTGGAACGGGTCCGGGGACGATTGAAGATCTCCGAACAACCGGGGAGAGGCACCCATGACTCGGCTGGGAGTCTCCAGATGTTCCGCCGTTGCACTCGTGGCCGGTGGCCGACGCCCTGCACTATTCAAATCTCCAAACTCCGTCACCTTTGTCCTCGAAGCGCTACTTGGCGGCGGCGTCTGCATGGAGGCAGCCGATTTGATTGACTCGACGGTCCTGGAGCCATCTTCACAGTGTCCATAAGGTTTCGATGGGCGACGCTTCCTAGCAGTCTCCACTTGGGAGCTCAATGGTTTTGCATTGTGTGATTCCGGAGACCCCAGAACTTGAGCCGACTTTTGTTCGGGTAACCGGGGGCTGTTCAACCCAAACCGCTGTGGAGTGCGAAGGAACTCAGGGCTCGAAGCGTATGGATCGGAGGTGTCCCATGTGACTCGTGGATCGAAAAAGCTGGATTCGAGTTTTGGTGTTTGAAAGGCAGCGTCACTGAAGAAGCTCGTGGGAGGAGTCCTCGTCGGGGTCTGGGGTTCACCGTTGGGATAGCTGAAGCTAAAAAGGATCGATGGCTCCGTTAGCAACATGCTACACATTCTAATAGCAGTAAAATATCCGTGTAGCAGGGACTGGCAACGGACAAAAAAAAGGTGTAGAGACAGGGGAGAAGTAGAGTGTCGGGTAATACACCGAGGACTAGAACCCGATAAGTGTATGAAGGCAGCATACCTGTGGATAGGCTGATCCCAACTCATGTCAGCAACGGTGTACTCCTAGCAACCATTCAAGTCAAGCTGCCAGGCAACCCTTCTGATCGGTGAACGCTCAGGTATCTCGGGGCCGTCAGGAATGTTCGAGGGGCGGATCGGTAGGAGGGAGACTGCCGACGAATAATGTATGCCTCCACAGGGTCATTGACGTTCAACGAGGGGCGTCGAGGAGACCGGAGCCCTGGGAGTGGGTGGAGGAGAGAGAATGGTTCGATAGGGGAAGAGGTCAAGTTCAGAACATAGTCCTATAATCGTCGGTTGGGGTGGCAGGAGGGTCGGGGAGGTAGAGAGGGGGGTGGTCGAGGGATCGGTCGAGGCTGGCGGAGGAAGGACGCCTGGCAAAGGGAGGAGGGAGGAATGCGTTTAGTGCCGCCTGGCCGAGAGCGTCTGAGGAGCAGAATAATGAATTGGAGATGTAGAAGTGAAGATGAAGCTGCAGAAAGGAGAATTTTATGTTTTCGTTTTGCTCTGTTTGTAAAATTTGGTAATAATTTGACGGTTTTTCTTTATATCCGCAGATCCACAGTCAGGACTCAGGACTTAGGCAAGCCTGGATACCGGACAGATAACGAGGTCGAGAAACGAGATTATAATCTATCTAGAGTCCTAGACCAGGGTCAGCCCCGTGGCCTCGTACTAAGAGTGCCTGGTGGAGAAGCAGGTGCCTAATCTACTGCGACGATGCTACGACTATCTAGGAACGTAGTATCGAGCCATCGGTCCTGGAAATGCCGCTGGAGTATATCGTCGAGTCTCGCTTTGTCTGGATGGCTGAACCAGCGGAGCTGACCTGGTATAACCCCGTCAACAGGGTAAAGGAGAAAGTAATAAAAGCGACACATATAGCCCTTGGATGTTTGAGTGCCAATAATTGGCTCGCAGAACAAGGAACAGCGGTGGTCTTCCGTGGATCGTCTGCTCCATCACCAAGTGACCACTGCGAGCTGCCGGTGCTGACGCCGTCGCCGGGCCATCCTCATGCCTGCAACCGTCTACGGAGTAGTCTAGGACGAAGCTATGAAAGGGGTCTCCGCTTCCGGCATCACTCTGCCGAGACAGAGTCTCTGAATATGAGGGCCATGAGAGACATTAGCCATGGTCAAGACATGTCAACTTGTCAAGGGATCAAGATCCCATCCCTTCGGCCGATCCAGACTGCATTTGTCGAGCTCGATCACGATCCCAATCAGACTACGGAAATTTAGTGCCTGGATTCTGGAGCTGAAAAGATCCAGCCTCAGCCTCCGGCTTGGGGTAATTTTACCTAGCACGCTTATGACGACATTGGCCCATCGGGATCTCTGGTCATGAGTCGTGACAGATGGACTCTGTCGGACCTCGGGGGCGCTTAATTATACCTTCTAGAAGAGGAGCATTGATTTAGATTCTGATCTATATCGAATCGTCTGCTTGAAATGCTCCTCGTTTCAAGTGCCGCCTGTGACTTGGCAACCCATGGCAAACCATGGCATACGAGCTCCGCTCACCCTTCATTCATCAATGATCATACACACCCTGTTAGCTCGATCTCAATTTGTAGATATGCCCAAACAAAATAACTCGGTCGCTCTGTGCCTGCCTATAGACTACCTATAGACTAGCCAGTGGTGAATGTAATGGGCAACGCCGTTGAGATGCGGGGGTTTAAGAAAAAAAAAAA